>NC_090731.1:61000944-61248444 GCF_036898095.1 Palaemon carinicauda
TGTAAATGGACTCTCTTTTTCACTGCTCTCAAGAAAGGAATTTTCTTTTGGGCTAACTTGAGATTGGTAATCATATGTTGAATATGACCATGAACTGTCGTCAATGAAAGAGGCAATATGTTTTTCCGATGTAAATGGACTCTCTTTTTCACTGCTCTCAAGAAAGGAATTTTCTTTTGGGCTAACTTGAGATTGGTAATCATATGTTGAATATGACCATGAACTGTCGTCAATGAAAGAGGCAATATGTTTTTCCGATGTAAATGGACTCTCTTTTTCACTGCTCTCAAGAAAGGAATTTTCTTTTGGGCTAACTTGAGATTGGTAATCATATGTTGAATATGACCATGAACTGTCGTCAATGAAAGAGGCAATATGTTTTTCCGATGTAAATGGACTCTCTTTTTCACTGCTCTCAAGAAAGGAATTTTCTTTTGGGCTAACTTGAGATTGGTAATCATATGTTGAATATGACCATGAACTGTCGTCAATGAAAGAGGCAATATGTTTTTCCGATGTAAATGGACTCTCTTTTTCACTGCTCTCAAGAAAGGAATTTTCTTTTGGGCTAACTTGAGATTGGTAATCATATGTTGAATATGACCATGAACTGTCGTCAATGAAAGAGGCAATATGTTTTTCCGATGTAAATGGACTCTCTTTTTCACTGCTCTCAAGAAAGGAATTTTCTTTTGGGCTAACTTGAGATTGGTAATCATATGTTGAATATGACCATGAACTGTCGTCAATGAAAGAGGCAATATGTTTTTCCGATGTAAATGGACTCTCTTTTTCACTGCTCTCAAGAAAGGAATTTTCTTTTGGGCTAACTTGAGATTGGTAATCATATGTTGAATATGACCATGAACTGTCGTCAATGAAAGAGGCAATATGTTTTTCCGATGTAAATGGACTCTCTTTTTCACTGCTCTCAAGAAAGGAATTTTCTCTTGGGCTAATTTGAGATTGGTAATCATATGTTGAATATGCCCATGAACTGTCGTCAATGAAAGGGGCAAAATATTTTTCAAGTTCATGAGCATTTATGATGTCTAAGAGTTGGCTTCTGCTTAGTGGGTTATTATCTACAGCAGCTTCTAATAGGATGAAGAAATCGTTGAACTGGTTTTTCAAAATTTGATTGCAGTAAATTAAATCATCTTGTAATGCATCTAATTCATCTTTGAGCTTTCTTGTCTTAGTTTCTTTTCCTTCAAGTTTATTGTGCTGTAGACGTATAATGGAATCTTTGATATTGATGTCGTCTTCTAACTCTCTGATACGAATTTTCAGTTGTTGCATTTGTTTTTCCTTGTTTAAGTTATTAAAATCCTGTTCATATATTTTATTTTTTAGCCTGTCTATTTCCATTTCTTGTTTTTTTCTTTCTTGGTGACATTTTTCTAGTTGCCTTTCCAGTCGATTTTTCTGCGCCTCAATTGCATCTCTCTCATAACTGTTTTGTAGTTTTTGCAACTCATTCTTTTCACTCTCCTGCTCTCTCTCTTCGTTTTTTCCCTCTATTTGGTCGTTTTCTGCTATTTTTTTTCTTAAAATATCTATTTCCTTTTGTTTCTTTTCTTCGATCGATTTTTTTTCTAATGCACATCTTCGCAGGCGCTCCTCCAGTCGGTTTATATAGGACTCATTTGGACATGTAGCTTGTTGCCTCTCATCTCCAATCCCTTCAATTAGTTGTTTCTCCAATCTTCTTATCTTTGAATCCATTTCTTCAATTATTTGTTGTTGTTCATTGCCTTTCCTTTTCATTTCTTGAATTATGCTTTCATATTTGGTGTTTTCGCGAAGTATTCCTTCTGCGAATTCCCACCAATCATCATCTTGAGGTTTGTTCGTCGGCTTGGGGTCTTTGTGGTTACAGTTTTCTAATCCCGTTTGCTCTTGTTTTCCACCTCTGCCTAATGTGCATTCCGGCGGTTTGTTACGATTATTGCAGTCCATGTTATCTAAAAGATCTCTTGTACGACTAAAACTTGGCAACGGCCTTGACGGTTTTTGAATCTCCGGGAAATCCCATCTCAAAGTCTTAGCCTGTTCCAGAGTCATGACAGAATGAGTGCTAAAAACTTCTGTTCCAAGGCCGATTTCTACGGTCTTCTCATTTATTGTCGCATTAAAGGTGTTGTCACTGGTTACCCTTATCACTTGCTTTTTCTTGAACTCTGGTTCTGTCTCAAGTTTGGTAACAGGGAAAAAATCCAAATAAGGTCTGTTTGTACGATGCCAGTTCTCTCCTTCTAAGTAAACCTGCCACTGGCAATTATTAACTTGGATATCAGTCATTGCATCCCTCTTTTCCATATCTCTTCGCAATATTGCTTCATGATGGTTTTCTCTCTTCGTAATAGTTGTTTTCTTTTGAGATGCAGAAAGTTCTTGTACCGGAGATGATTTGAAGTGTTCAGCACTACTCTTCTTATCCAATTTACAAATAGATTTTTCTTCTATGACAAACTTCTCTTCATTCATATTTAAGTTCTCCTTTTCATAAGAAGCCTCCTTTAGAAGTATAGGTGTTAATGTTCCTTCATTTATCTTCTTCTTCTCTGTCTGCATCTCAGATTCCAGGACGTTTCGACGAGTTACTGGTCTTTCCTCTTCTGCTTCTTCCATTCGTTCTTCCAGTTTTTTTGATAAATCGTTGGATTCTCGATTATTCAGATTTTCGAATTCATTGAATTCCTCCTCCTCCTCCTCCTTCTCCTCCTCCTCCTCCTCCTCCTCATCATCATCATCATCATCATCATCATCATCATCATCTAATTCCTCCTCCTCCTCCTCCTCCTCATCATCATCATCATCTAATTTTTCCTCCTCCTCTTCCTCTTCCTCTTCCTCTTCCTCTTCCTCCTCCTCTTCCTCTTCCTCTTCCTCTTCCTCATCATCTAATTCCTCCTCCTCCTCCTCCTCATCATCATCATCTAATTCCTCCTCCTCCTCATCATCATCATCTTGGAACACTCCTTCAGCTGGAAGATTGATTTCCTCTTCAAGTTCATCCTGGAGCACTCCAGCACGAAGATCAATTTCATCTTCCAGTGCATCATGGAATACTCCTTCAGCAATAAGATAGATTTCATCTTCCAGTTCATTCTGGAAAGCTCCTTCAGCTGGAAGAAATTCACCCTCTTCCAGCTCTTCCTGGAACATTCCTTCAGCTGGAAGAAACTCACCCTCTTCCAGCTCTTCCTGGAACATTCCTTCAGCTGGAAGAAACTCACCCTCTTCCAGCTCTTCCTGGAACATTCCTTCAGCTGGAAGAAACTCACCCTCTTCCAGCTCTTCCTGGAACATTCCTTCAGCTGGAAGAAACTCACCCTCTTCCTGGGTAGTTTCTCCGATTTGCTCGAGAAGATTCTGCAAAAGCTCTTCATCTCTCACAGTCTCTCCTCCTTTTCGGTTTCTTCCACACAGGTACCTGAAAAAGAAAAATGCTCCGACGGCAGCAGTGCCAAAGGCAGCTGTGCCCAAGAGGAAGGCCATCTTCGGCCAAAGGACATGTTGGGCTACCAAACGGAGAATTTCATCCTTCTCCACTGCTTCGCCGCCGACAATGTCCCTCGCCAGGCCCACCAGAGTTCTGTCGCAGGGTGACAGGTTTGGTTCCTCGTACCTAACCAGGTTCGATAAACCAATGTACCCAAGGGGCAGAATGCAGACGCCGCCACAATCCTGTTTTGGGTCCTGTAATCCTGCAGGTTCCGACGCGCCGCGTCGCACAAGTCTAGCTCTTCCTCCAGAGCTGATCGCCATTGCCATCCTCCGTTAAGGAGAATTCCTACCGCTTTCTTCATTGCCTCCATTTCGAAAGTCACGCCAAATGCTTTTAAAACTTGAAAACCCATATTTATGATTACCGAAACCTTTCCTGAATTTAGCATTATTTTTTAGGAAAAAAAAGCAAGTTGAGGACTGAGAGAGAGAGAGAGAGAGAGAGAGAGAGAGAGAGAACAAATTCTTTTGTCTTCAACTGGAGTTCACATGTCTTCAAGTATATATATATATATATATATATATCAGCCGTTACTAGTCCACTGCAGAACAAAAGCCTCGGACTTTTTTTTAACTTCGAGTCTGTTCCTTGTCTTTCTATATCAGTTTATGCCTATAAATTTCTTTAGTTCGTCAATCCATTGTCTTCTCTTCCTTTCCCTGCTGGTTTTGAGATAATTAGGGACCCATCCGTTATATTTCATGAGAGAGAGAGAGAGAGAGAGAGATGTTGGTGACTGTATTATCTAAAGGTAAATAATTCCTTAAGACAAATTGAATACTGACATAACATAACTTGTCATTGCTTAAATTGATCAATTGTAGCAGAAGCGATAATGAATAATGAGGGAATGAGGACACAAGAA
Source organism: Palaemon carinicauda (assembly GCF_036898095.1). Taxonomy (NCBI): domain Eukaryota; kingdom Metazoa; phylum Arthropoda; class Malacostraca; order Decapoda; family Palaemonidae; genus Palaemon; species Palaemon carinicauda. Next base: position 61,005,324 of record NC_090731.1, read on the forward strand.
AAATTTAAATAACCACCACAGACAAACACACACACATTATTATCACAGAAATATCCAGATAAGATGGTCTACAATAGGACGTAAATTGCAAAACTACCAAGATTATTTTAATATCTTTTTAAATTGGCCAATCCGACATTTTCAGTCAACTTTTTAATCCGCGAAAATTGAGGTTTGCTTACCGAGATAGAGTTGAACGTAAAGGCATTCAATTCTTACTTCTTTCCTCTCCCTTCGTTCAATATATATCATTATTTCCTCTTATGCCCTTTCTTTCATTAACGCCCAAACCAGCTGATTGACAGGAGGCCTTCTCCTCCCCCCCCCCTCTCAGACCGTGGGAAAAAGCGAGCCAATGTTTTTACGACCGAGTTCAAGCAAAAGAATTGGGACACAGGAAAAGATAGGGATCGAAAGAAGGGGGTATAAGAAGAAACAATGATAAATATTGGTCAAAGAGAGAGGAAAGTAATAAGAATTGATTGCCTTTACGTACATCTCTTTGTCGGTAAGGAAACTTGAATTTTTGCAGATGAAAAAAGCTGATTGATAAAAAGTCAGATTGGTCAATTTAAAAAGATATTAAAATGATCTTTGTAGTTTCGCCATTTGCGTCCAATTGAAGACCCCTTTGTCTGGATATTTCTAAGATGATAATGTGTGTGTGTGCATGTGTGTGTCAGTGATGATTATTTAAATTCGTCTTGTGTCCTCATTCCCTCATTATTCATTATCGCTTCTGCTACAATTGATCAATTTAAGCAATGACAAGTCATGTTATGTCAGTATTCAATTTGTCTTAGGGAATTATTTACCTTCAAATGATACAGTCAGCAACTAGACTCTCTCTCTCTCTCTCTCTCTCTCTCTCTCTCTCTCTCTCTTTCTCTTTCTCTCTCATAAAGTATAACAGAATGGGTCCCTGATAATTACAAAAGAAGCAGGGGAAGGAAGAGAAGACGATGGAATGACGAACTAAGGAAATTTTCAGGGATAAACTGATATAAAAAGACCATAAACAGACGCAAGTGGATAAAAAAAGTCCGAGGCCTTTGTTCTGCAGTGGACTAGTAACGGCTGATTTATATATATATATATATATATACATATATATATGTATATATATATATATATATATATATTTATATATTGTATATATATATATGTATATATATACATATACACACACACACACACACATATATATATATATATATATAGATATATAAGTATATATATATGTATATATATATATATATATATACACATACACACACACACACACACATATATATATATATATATATAAGTATATATATATATATATATATATACATGTACATATACATATAAACATACATATATATAAAACAAATGGTAGAACTTCGGCGAGTTATCAAATTAACGGAAAACCTTGTATACCCCAGGGTTAAATTTCTTATCCTCTGTCGAAAGTGATGGCTTGAAGGGAAGCGCGTGCAAGTCTCATTAAAAGTGTAGAGGCGGGAATAAAAAAAATACTATGCTTAATTTTAGGTTTACAGAATAGGTTATACTTACTACACAGCACAAAAATTTATGTTGTTATTATTATTTACATACTTACTGACGTAAGGTACAAAACATAAGGAATCGTAGTGCGGATATCACATGGGCCTATATGAAAGAAGGGATATCGAGGAAAATAGATAGATATTAGGTGAGGAACAGGAATGTGGGAAAATACTAAGCAAAATAATACGAAGAGAAACAATGTAAGACTATTTAAATTGAAAGGAATAGGCCGAACTATATTACGAAAGAAAAAACAAACTGCGTCTACGAGTCAGAAGGGATCGTTTTCCCGCCAGGCCGTTACAGGCTGTTCTTTTACCTCCCCATAAGTTTTCACAAACATTGGGTTTTATTAATTCCATGTTTTTGGTAAATTCTGGTATTCAAAGAAAGTTTATAATAACATGTTTAACTTATGCTGAGTGTAATTTATCCCAATTTGTGTTAAAATATGTGAAAAAATATCAAAATTACAAAGCGTGCATCCGAAAACAAGCTGCTGTCGTTGACTACAGCGGATTGTGTTATTAAATTTAGACTTACCAAGACGATTCTTTATAATATATTTATTCTTTCACATTGTTTATTGACAAAACATATATCTGATGGAGAAATATAGGTTAATAAATAAGTTTTGTTTCACATTACTTGGTAATCATTCGAGAACAATGAAGGTGTTCGGACAAAAATACTTCCGACCAATCAGGTATCAGGAACCTTTCCGAGCTAAAAGGGCACCCACTGTGAGTCAGTGCAAATATGCACCGCTAAAAAAAAATAGAGTATAGTGCCACATTTGAACCAAGGCCACGTTTCAACTAGGACAATATTTGAACCAGAGCCACATTTGAATCAAGGTCGTTTCAACTAGGGTCACATTTGAAGCAGGACCACATTTGAACACATCCTACTTTTTAACTAGGGCAGCATTTGAACCAGGGTGACAGTTGAACCATGGCCACGTTTCAACTGGGGCCACATTTGAACCAAGGTCACGTTTCAACAAGTGCCATACTTGAACCAGAGCCACATTTGAACGTAGGCCACATTTGAACCAAGGCCACGTTTCAAGTATGGCCACATTTGGACCAAGGTCACATTTGAACCAGTGCCAAATTTGAACCAAGGCCACGTTTCAACTAGGACAACATTTGAACCAAGGTCATGTTTCAACTAGGGTCACATTTGAATCAAGGCCATGTTTCAACTAGTGACACATTAGAACCAATGTAAAATTTGAACCAAGGCCACGTTTCAACTATGGCCACATTTAGACCAAGGTCACATTTGAACCAGTGCCAAATTTGAACCAAGGCCACGTTTCAACTAGGACAACATTTGAACCAAGGTCATGTTTCAACTAGGGTCACATTTGAACCAAGGCCATGTTTCAACTAGTGACACATTAGAACCAATGTAAAATTTGAACCAAGGCCACGTTTCAACTATGGCCACATTTAGACCAAGGTCACATTTGAACCAGTGCCAAATTTGAACCAAGGTCACATTTGAACCAGTGCCAAATTTGAACCAAGGTCACATTTGAACCAGTGCCAAATTTGAACCAAGGCCACGTTTCAACTAGGGCCACATTTGGACCAAGGCCACATTTGAACCAGGGCCACATTTGAACCAAGGCTATGTTTCAACTAGGGCCACATTTGAACTATGGTCAAGGCCACTTACATCCGGTAATCTCAAGAGGAACCATCCAACCTACCCCTTTCAGACTATGAATGAACAAAGAATTATCTTCGTTAAATCTATAAAAAGGAGCATTGGAAAGGCAAGATCAGTATACAGTTGCAACCTGCAGGGTATATAATGATTTAGGCATACAGCATATCCAAACAGTATTTTAATGTTGAAACTGTATAGGAAGATTATTATAATTTTCGTAAGAGATTGGATATTGAAAAAAAAATAGTGAATAATAGAGGAAACTTGATATCATGAGAATTGAAAAACAAAAAGAATAATGTAAGATAAGTAGACCTAGACCGATGTTGAAAATATTATTCGGCACGATAACGTCCAACGAACATGTAGCAATGCACAGATGGCGTTATTTCTCAAAAGATAGTGTTGATAACAATCTAAGAAGTGACTGATAAAGATCTAAATAAGGTATGAGATCCTGTCATCTGCGGCCCAAATTATTCTTTCATAACCCTCAATTGTGATTCGATGAGAACAAGATAACACACAAACGTATGAATAGAATGGGTTAGGCACGGAGAGCTGATAATAGAGTGACTGGGAATCCCATCATAATCCTTAGAAAGGATTAATTATTGATATTCTATGGGATTAACCCTACTAGGTCTAGGATTTAAATTTCCAAAGTCCCAGGCTCCCAACTGTCACAGAGATATGAAAGGGGATTTTATGTGACAACGGATTTTGGTAAGTTTTTGATAGAAAAATAAGAAAAACAAATATATACTGTGAATGTTGACAAGATCTTGAAAATCATCTCACTATCCTAGTTCATGAAAAAATATGTCAGTTAACAATAATAAGGGTAAAAACAATTTCACCTAACTTCTAACCAACCTTGAAGTGCACCGATGTACTAAATTACTTGAGAATGTAGGTAAAGTCTCGTCAGCTACTCTTTCACACCGCCTATCTGAATGGCCTCCCTGACCCCAGTACCGAGATATATGACCTAAAAATTATTCGCAAATCTGATCCAATTTCCCTATACTAACAGAAGTAGATAGACCTATATAAGTAAAACGTTGCGTAGAAAGTTACGTAGAAGTTAGTTTTGCTTTCTTCGCGCACTGAAATACTCATGATTTTTAATGTTGCTGTCAGAACTTACTAATAGGAACAGCAAATTTTCAATTGCAATTGTGGTGGCTTAAACATTCATGACAAACAGTAAACAAGGCTGGGCTGCACATTGGCCTCTGATAATAACAATAACAACAACTTTGTACTCTCTAGCATAGGCTAACAGCTTAGAAACCAGCACATAATTCATACAATTTAAATAATATTAGAGCAATATCTCACACATTACCTGTATCTTGAAGCAACGCTTTAGTAACGAGACATAGCACTGACTCTGAGTTGAGAAGGACCATGGAAGTGGTGGATAGTCAGTCATCTCTTGCAATTGCAACACACCGCAACCACAAGTCAGGGTTGCCAGGTTTTCTAAATGAGAATAGGTCAATTTTTAATCAACAGCATCTTTAAAAGGCCAACCCATTAATAGAAAAAGGTCAAAAATATAGTATTTAAGGCTCGGCTTTTTTCATATTACTAAAGGGCAACCTATTTAAATACAAAAGGTCAAATTTGAGTTTTTTTTTTGGCCGGAAAAAAGGCCAAACTGGCAACCCTGCCACAAGTTCAAAACAACTTCCGCCATTTTGATCTTAAATAGTAGTATTGTTTCTCAACAATAGAATTATAACATCTTCTTAGTAATAAAATATACATATATTGTATGTATAACAGGCACTACTCCATTAACGGTAATTATTACGTAAAGTAGCATATATTAATTCGTATTTAAAAGAAAAATTAAGAAACATAATTTATCTTGTTTACGGAATTCTGATACCCGTTGCCGTCGCCATCATAAGACTCAACACTAAAACATTATTTTATTCCACCAGTGACAGGTTCTGGAATGATCACCCTAATCCAGTAAGGGTTGGGGAAAAAAGTCTTAGAAATATGAAAAAGTATGATATAGAAATTGAAGTGGGTGAGATATTTTAGAGAACAAAATCTCAAGAAACAAATAAAATGTAAAGAAAGGAAATTAGGAATGCCGAAGCTGAGGTGTGCATACGAAAATGACAGAAGAGATTTTATTGGTGAACTTAGCACTAAGGAAACTGACATATTAATGAAAACAAAGCTGATTGCTGAATATAATAGACATTTTCAGGGCTACAAACGCAAGAGCTCGTGTCGTGCATACGGCAAAACAATCTAAAACGAACGAACGGTAGATGTAAAACGCCCATAAAGATAAAATGAGCTTGAATATCTCTCGGGTTCAATTTTTTTTCTTTAGAACTATAAATTAAACTAGGCCTACTTCTAAATTATTCAATTATTAGGACGTAGTTTAATGAAACCGTCCGCTATGCTGTTTTGACATAAAAACTTTCTGAAGTCGAAAATTTATTTATTGTTTTCTTATATGCAGAAACATATCGTACATGCTCTCTAGAAGTTTCGGCCAATTATTTTTACAAATAAGGAAGATAGTGGTCTTTAAATGATGACGTCATCCTTACTGCGTCATCTGCATGACTGAATTTGACAGAATCGTCTTTGTATGTTTATTTTCTGCATAAATATAGCGATTTTTTTTTCACTTATGTTTCGAAATCTCGTACGTCTGGTAGAGATGGAAGGCATTGGTTGAGGGTAGGTGAACGAAACTCGAAAGTACAAGCAACGAGAATAGCCGCCAGAGTTTTCAAATAAGTTTTGTGTGTTTTTACTTGCAATTCGTATGTATATTGTGTTTTCGCAACGTCCTCGTGAACTTTATAGCAAGGTCAATGTTACCTAAGGTCATAGAAAGAATAAAAAGTAAGAAAAGAGCAACAAAGAAGAGGGAAACATGAATAGGAGTAGAAAGCTGGAACATTCTAACTAAAAGACAATGAGAGGCCAATGGCAAACTCGTTACTCATGACACCCTTACGCATAGTGTATTAGTGAACTTAGGGTTTAAAGACCTCGAGTGAGTTTATGTAGGAATAAACAATGAAAGTAAAAAGTGAAGTTATCATAATAATGCTATCTTGATTTTTTAAAGAAAAGAAGCGAAAATTTATCGCAAATCTTTTGGAGCTCATAACTTAAAATTATTGTTCGATTTTAGAGAGAAAGATATCATTGAAAAGATGAATAAAAATCTCACAATTTTGTATACCAGAATTTTTATTTTCCCTTTTCTCTTTTTCATGAATAATTTACGTCTAGACGAAGAAAATTAAAGAAAAAATCCTTTAAAAACAAGGAAAATGAAAAATCTGTCACACAAATATTCGATTTATAAAAAAGTTTTGGTATAATTTTCAATGTAATTGGTGTCATATTAGTGGAGAAAAATATACCTAAAGTTTTTTTTTTTATCATAATATTTGCTCATATATCAAAATATTTTTGATCAAATTACTTGTAATTCTTATATGATGAAGGTATTATGTCTAAAACATTTATAGAAATTGCGTATTTTGAATAATAAAAAAAAAAACATGTCATAGCAGACGGTCTCCTTAAATGCACAAGAAACAAATATCGAATATGAATCAGTTAAGCCAATTATCTATCTTAACTTTCCCACCTCCCAATGACCTTCACAAGAAGTTCTTCCGTTGTATAAGTTTACCTTAGAGACACAATCATGTTCTTCTTCCATGATTTCTCACGAACACTTCCTGGTGCCAGAAATGCAGTTCTCCCCCGCCCCACCCTACTCTTTTCTGGGGTATATATAAACATCAGCCGTCTAACCACTAGGCCAGTACTCATCTTGAGCCATACATCAGCAGAAAGCTAAATTCCTCTTGGTCTCTACCAGCAACTTGTCAGGTAGTAGAACAGTCGAAACTTAGTATTAATATTATTGTTATTATTATCATTTTAAAATAGAATTCACAATTTTATAAGAAAAGATTAGAACTGAGATTTGGGTGAATTAGAAGACGTAATTGATGACAATTTAGGCAAATTATGGACGGCTGATTCGACAAATCTGAATATACTTGAAAACCTTCAGGATATTAAAGAGTTTTACCAATTCTCGCCTTGATTCAGGTCTATGAATTGACTATATCGATTTTGGCTCAGAGTGAATAATTTCCTTATTAGTTATGCAAGTGATTATTTATTTTACACATTTATTCAATTATTTCAGAGACGACCAAAAATGCAAGGGGTCTACATCATCCTTTCGGCCGTTTTAGCATCGGCTGTAGCTACTCAATTCCAAGACTGCGGTAAGAGAATGCTTCCCCCCCCCCTCTCTCTCTCTCTCTCTCTCTCTCTCTCTCTCTCTCTCTCTCTCTCTAAGATAAATTTAGGATTATAATGAAAATAAAACTATTATATGCTTAATTACTTTAAAGAATTACTCTAATTTTTTGCCATGGAAAGATAATCCAATCTGAAAATTAGTTATTTTCATTAAGAAAATTAAACACTTGGGGATTAAGTTACTTTTAACAAGAAATATGAAATAACTAGTTTACTGCATAAATCACTAAAAATCCGGGTTGGTTCATATCAAGAGCATTAATTACTTACTTTCAGGGCCGTTTTTTGTTATATCATACATGGAAACACACACACACACACACACACACACACACACACACACACACAGACTGTTGCTGTTGTTCTTATAGATTGCCTGGCTCGACTTGCGGTCAGACACAGGCTCTTGTAATCTTACAGGCAGTAAGCCTTGTACCCAACAAAATTTATAAGACCTGTTTGTCGTACTCTTGTGTATTAAGAGTACTATACAGCGTATTCTGTGTTAATTGTAAAATCCACATTATCAAAGCAATTAGACAACAAGAGAGTCTTCAGCTTCGTCTTGAAAACCTTAATATTTTCAGTCTCTCGGATGTCTAATGGGAGATTCTTCCATGTGTCAACAAAGATGAAAGAAACTAGTGAGGATTGTCTTGTGGTGTCTCGTGCCTGCTTTGGTGTATCAAAGCTCCATTTCAGTGCGTCAGTACACATGACACAATGTACCATAGGCATAGGATCCATTTAGAACTTAGGATCTTTGCCATGATCCTTCGGTTCATAATTGTCCTTGCTTTATATCCTGTTCTTGGTTCTATTTTTCATCGTGCTGTCCAAACTCTAACATTTATATAATAACTGTATTGTTTTACTCTATTTACACTTGGGCACTGAATAATAAATTCAAATCTTTATAAGAAATAACTCTAATCAAATTAATTGAGCACTCTCATGCTACGAGGTATTTGCACCGAAACAGACCTCACGCAACACATCCCTCTCTTGTTTCAGGATCCATTGGAATAGACGTCGTGTTGGACGTTGCCGATTGTCCCACGCCTCCTTGTGTGCTGCAAAGGGGCCATTCTTACTTGATCAACTTCAAGTTCACCTCAAGTAAGAAACTTATTTAGTACTTTCTAAAGTGAATTTTAAACTTTTAGCATGAGTAAACCTCAAGTATGTCTCCCTGATCTTTTAAACAGATTTTTAGACTTATAGCAGCAGTAGACTAGGCCTACATCTCAAGTAAAACTCCCTTTTTAGCACTTGGCACTAGCTTTAAAAATTACTTTTAGGCTTGTAGAATAAATTTTAAAAAATGCATTTGATAGGTTGCTACTTTTAAATTATAGCCCCCTAGTAAATATTTCAAATCTATCTTCACAAAACAAAATAAGGCGTTGATACCGACACCTTGACGATTGGCGCATCAGCAAACCTTGGCGGATTAGAGGTCCCATGGCCTGGCATCGACACTGACGCCTGCAAAGGGCTCGAAGGAACCGACTCTCCTTGTCCCATCAAGGCTGGGGATTTTGTCGACTGGAAGTTTGAGGCGGTGGTTCTTCCTGAGTACCCCAAGGTAAATTTTTTTCCACCATTTGCTTAGTGTTTACTGAGATTGGGAGAAAGGAGGGGAGGGATAGACAAATAGTTTGATATATTCTTAAATTTGCATCTCATGATATTCTGGATACTAACATTTTCATTCTCCTTTCTTCGCTTCAGATCCAAACGATGATAACCTTCAAGCTGATCGATTCAAACAAAGGTTACCAAACTTGTGCCAAATTGCCGGCTGTCATTGCATAAGACTAGTAAGAAGAATGGGATTTGCTAAGCTGTTATGTTATCTACGAGTCTAATACTATTACATTTATGTTGTGTTTACTTCCTGGGAGCTTTAATTCTACATATATGCCTTTCGTATTTCCTCTTGATAGACAAAGAGGTTTCGAAACAAGTTTGAAAGAGAAACAACTTTCATGATCCAGCAGTAGCTTTTCAAAACATACTGTGATCTCTGTGACGTCACACGTCAGAGGAACCTTTATTATTATGGCCGTGAAGGCAAATGATCTATTTATTAAATAAAGTTAAAATTACTGTGGCTTTTTTATTCTGTTTGCCAAAATTACTGCCTTTTAGCTTCGATCGATGAAGATAAACAACGTCGGGTCTATAGCCACGCTTGGCATGGTGACCGCTTATATATATATATATATATATATAGAGAGAGAGAGAGAGAGAGAGAGAGAGAGAGAGAGAGAGAGAGAGTCCTCAGCTATGTAGGCCTGGGTCTTCCAACTCTATTAGTGCCTTGTGGAGCCCCGCTGAAAGTTTGGTGAACTAAAGTAGGAGATGATAAATGGAGAAGTATTGATTTGAAAGCTCAGATAGAGACGATTGGTGAAGCATAACCGAGGCCCTTTGCGTCAATAGGCGTAGCAGGAGATGATGATGATGATACATATGTCGTGTATTATGCGTACTTTCTTAAGTATGAAGCAGCTACATCCTTTTGGATGGCTTTCTACTTTTGATCATCAATATACACTCAATTCTCACTTGTGGCTCCAAAAAGGTACTTGGGCAACAGCAGCTACACTCCGGGAACCATCTTTGCTGATCTGCTAAACAAGTGTGCGGATAGCATACTTTTATTCCCTTCACTGACGAAACTCCACCATCCAGGGAGTAGATCAACAAGAAGGTTGATGCGAATAGATAACAACGAATCCAGTGTTAAAAAGTTCAAGAAATCTGCTTATGAAACTTCAGTGAATTCACAGATGGTAGAAATGACCCTTAGTTCCGTGCAGTCTTAAGTGGGAGAAGGATGCGAAGAATTTCACGGTTAGTAAATATGAATAAGTTTATAAATCCGAAGAGTAAGCTTATCATTGGATATCGGAATGTCTGATCAATGAACCGGGGTGGGAAAATAGAGCAGCTTTTGGCAGTTTTTGTAAAGTATGGCCTCGATATATGCGGTCTCATTGGAACAAGATTGACTGGATTCGAGAAGAGAGCATTAGATGGAGAAAAGTAGTTGCTACACTGGGGAGAGGATGGGACTCACTATCAAGGAGTAGGATTGGTTTTGAGCAAACAAACTGGCCAAACATTAGGGCAATGAACAAGTTGATGGAAGAATCATGGATGCAAGGCTGGAATCTTGTCATGAAGTATGACAATTATAGTAGGCTCTAATGATGAAACAGATACCAATTGAAAGGACCGCTTTTATGGTAAGTTACAGGAGATGGTTAGCAAGGTGCCAAAATGTGATAGTCTTCTTTGTATGGGGGACATGAATGCAAAACTACGTAGGCTAATGATGATGATAGTTTTAGTGAATGAATGGGTGTCTAAGGTGTAGGGGAAAGGCCACGTTTCAACTAGGACAACATTTGAACCAGAGCCACATTTGAATCAAGTTCATGTTTCAACTAGGGTCACATTTGAAGCAGGACCACATTTGAACACATCCCACTTTTCAACTAGGGCCACATTTGAACCAAGGCCACATTTCAACTAGGGCCACATTTGAACCAAAGTCACATTTCAACTAGGGCCATACTTGAACCAGAGCCACATTTGAACGTAGGCCACATGTGAACCAAGGCCACGTTTCAACTGTGGTCACATTTGGACCAAGGTCACATTTGAACCAGTGCCAAATTTGAACCAAGGCCACATTTGAACCAAGGCCACGTTTCAACTAGGACATCATTTGAACCAAGATCATGTTTCAACTAGGGTCACATTTGAACCAGGGCCACATTTGAACCAAGGCCATGTTTCAACTAGTGCCACATTTGAACCAATGTCAAATTTGAATCAAGGTCACGTTTCAACTAGGGCCACATTTGGAGCAAGGTCACATTTGAACAGGGCAACATTTGAACCAAAGCTACGTTTCAACGAGGACAACATTTGAACCAGAGCCAAATTTGAACCAAGGTCATGTTTCAACTAGGGTCACATTTGAACCAGGTACATATTTGAACCAGGGCCACATTTGAACCAAGGCCATGTTTCAACTAGTGCCACATTTGAATCAATGTCAAATTTTAACCAAGGCCACGTTTCAACTAGGGCCACATTTGGACCAAGGCCACATTTGAACCAGGGCCACATTTGAACCAAGGCTATGTTTCAACTAGGGCCACATTTGAACTAGGGTCAAGGCCACTGACATCCGGTAATCTCAAGAGGAACCATCCAACCTACCCCTTTCAGACTATGAATGAACAAAGAATTATCTTCGTTAAATCTATAAAAAAAGGAGCATTGGAAAGGCAAATTCAGTATACAGTTGCAACCTGCAGGGTATATAATGATTTAGGCATACAGCATATCCAAACAGTATTTTAATGTTGAAACTGTATAGGAAGATTATTATAATTTTCGTAAGAGATTGGATATTGAAAAAAAAATAGTGAATAATAGAGGAAACTTGATATCATGAGAATTGAAAAACAAAAAGAATAATGTAAGATAAGTAGACCTAGACCGATGTTGAAAATATTATTCGGCACGATAACGTCCAACGAACATGTAGCAATGCACAGATGGCGTTATTTCTCAAAAGATAATGTTGATAACAATCTATGAAGTGACTGATAAAGATCTAAATAAGGTATGAGATCCTGTCATCTGCGGCCCAAATTATTCTTTCATAACCCTCAATTGTGATTCGATGAGAACAAGATAACACACAAACGCATGAATAGAATGGGTTAGGCACGGAGAGCTGATAATAGGGTGACCGGGAATCCCATCATAATCCTTAGAAAGGATTAATTATTGATATTCTATGGGATTAACCCTACTAGGTCTAGGATTTAAATTTCCAAAGTGCCAGGCTCCCAACTGTCACAGAGATATGAAGGGGGATTTTATGTGACAACGGATTTTGGTAAGTTTTTGATAGAAAAATAAGAAAAAAATATATACTGTGAATGTTAACAAGGTCTTGAAAATTATCTCACTATCCTAGTTCATGAAAAAATATGTCAGTTAATAATAATAAGGGTAAAAACAATTTCACATAACTTCTAACCAACTTGAAGTGCACCGATGTACTAAATTACTTGAGAATGTACGTAAAGTCTCGTCAGCTACTCTTTCACATCGCCTATCTGAATGGCCTCCCTTACCCCAGCACCGAGATATTAGACTTGAATTATTGTCAAATCTGATCCAGTTTCACGATACTGACAGAAGTAGATAGACCTATATAAGTAAAACGTTACGTAGAAAATTACGTAGAAGTTAGTTATACTTTCTTCGCGCAATGAAATACTCAAGATTTTTAATGTTGCTGTCAGAACTTACTAAAAGGAACAGCCAATTTTCAATTGCAATTGTGGTGGCTTAAACATTCATGACAAATAGTAAACAAGGCTGGGCTGCACATTGGCCTCTGCTAATAACAATAACAACAACTTTGTACTCTCTAGCATAGGCTAACAGCTTAGAAACCAGCACATAATTCATACAATTTAAATAATATTAGAGCAATATCTCACACATTACCTGTATCTTGAAGCAACGCTTTAGTAACGAGACATAGCACTGACTCTGAGTTGAGAAGGACCATGGAAGTGGTGGATAGTCAGTCATCTCTTGCAATTGCAACACACTGCAACCACAAGTCAGGGTTGCCAGGTTTTCTAAATGAGAATAGGTCAATTTTTAATCAACAGCATCTTTAAAAGGCCAACCCATTAATAGAAAAAGGTCAAAAATATAGTATTTAAGGCTCGGCTTTTTTCATATTACTAAAGGGCAACCTATTTAAATACAAAAGGTCAAATTTGAGTTTTTTTTGGCCGGAAAAAAGGCCAAACTGGCAACCCTGCCACAAGTTCAAAACAACTTCCGCCATTTTGATCTTAAATAGTAGTATTGTTTCTCAACTATAGAATTATAACATCTTCTTAGTAATAAAATATACATATATTGTATATATAACTGACACTACTCCATTACGGTAATTATTACGTAAAGTAGCATATGTTAATTCGTATTTAAAAGAAGAATTGAGAAACATAATTTATCTTGTTTACGGAATTCTGATACCCGTTGCCGTCTCCATCATAAGACTCAACACTAAAACATTATTTTATTCCACCAGTGACAGGTTGTGGAATGATCACCCAAATCCAGTAAGGGTTGGGGAAAAAAGTCTTGGAAATATGAAAGGGGGTGAGATATTATGGAGAACAAAATCTCAAGAAACAAATAAAATGTAAAGAAAGGAAATCATCCATGCCGGATCTTTTCGGTTTGAGTGCCTATCGAATTTTAATGTTTTTTTTTTTTTTATTCCAATGTATGTATTTTGATGTGGAAAACCCAAAAATGATAACCATTTTGTGGAGAAATTATTTATTGATGGATGTGATAGGTAGTGGCTGTAAGGGGGGGGGGGGGTCGCAGGGGTTAGGCCTAGGTAGGGGTACAGGGCCCTAGGTTAGGTGGTTGTATTAGGTTCGGTAGTGTCCCGAAAATCACTGTGGCCTAAAGGGGGGGTCGCAGGGGGGGGGGGGGGCCGGAGCCCCCCCCCCCCCCCCCCCCCCCCGGTAGGCCTAGGTAGGGATACAGGGCCCCTATGCTAGGTTAGGTGGGTTTTCTTAGGTTCAGTAGTGCCCTGAAAATCAAGAAAGCGCACAGAGAAATCGCAGCATTTCAGTAAGATATTGATTGATATAAGCCAATTTAAGTGTTAATAAACAATTTCTCCACAAAATGGTTATCATTTTAGGGTTTTCCACATCAAAATACATACTTTGGAATAAAAAAAAACATTTAAATTCGATAGGCACTCAAACCGAAAAGATCCGGAATGCCGAAGCTGAGGTGTGCATACGAAAATGACAGAAGAGATTTTATTGGTGAACTTAGCACCAAGGAAGCTGACATATTAATGAAAACAAAGCTGATTGCTGAACATGATAGACATTTTCAGGGCTACCAACGCAAGAGCTCGTGTCTTGCATACGGCAAAACAATCTAAAACGAACGAACGGTAGATGTAAAAAGCCCATAAAGATAAAATGAGCTTGAATATCTCTCGAGTTCAATTTTTTTTTTTTTTAGAACTATAAATTAAACTACTTCTAAATTATTCAATTAATAGGACGTAGTTTAATGAGACCGTCCGCTATGATGTTTTGACATTTAAACTTTCTGAAGTCGAAAATTTATCTATTTTTTTCATATATACAGAAACATATCGTACATGCTCTCTAGAAGTTTCGGCCAATTATTTTTACAAATAAGGAAGATAGTGGTCTTTAAATGATGACGTCATCCTTACTGCGTCATCTGCATGACTGAATTTGACAGAATCGTCTTTGTATGTTTATTTTCTGCATATATATAGCGTTTTTTTTTTTCACTTATGTTTCGAAATCTCGTACGTCTGGTAGAGATGGAAGGCATTAGAGGGTAGGTGAACGAAACTCGAAAGTACAAGCTACGAGAATAGCCGCCAGAGTTTTCAAATAAGTTTTGTGTGTTTTTACTTGCAATTCGTATGTATATTGTGTTTTCGCAACGTCCTCGTGAACTTATAGCAAGGTCAATGTTACCTAAGGTCATAGAAAGAATAAAAAGTAAGAAAAGAGCAACAAAAAAGAGGGAAACATGAATAGGAGTAGAAAGCTGGAACATTCTAACTAAAAGACAATGAGAGGCCAATGGCAAACTCGTTACTCATGACACCCTTACGCATAGTGTATTAGTGAACTTAGGGTTTAAAGACCTCGAGTGAGTTTATGTAGGAATAAACAATGAAAGTAAAAAGTGAAGTTATCATAATAATGCTATCTTGATTTTTTAAAGAAAAGAAGCGAAAATTTATCGCAAATCTTTTGGAGCTCATAACTTAAAATTATTGTTCGATTTTAGAGAGAAAGATATCATTGAAAAGATGAATAAAAATCCCACAATTTTGTATACCAGAATTTTGATTTTCCCTTTTCTCTTTTTCATGAATAATTTACGTCTAGACGAAGAAAATTAAAGAAAAAATCCTTTAAAACAAGGAAAATGAAAAATCTGTCACACACAAATATTCGATTTATAAAAAAGTTTTGGTATGATTTTCAATGTAAATGGTGTCATATTAGTGGTGAAAAATATACCTAAAGTTTTTTTTTTTATCATAATATTTGCTCATATATCAAAATATTTTTGATCAAATTACTTGTAATTCTTATATGATGAAGGTATTATATGTCTAAAACATACATAGAAATTGCGTATTTTGAATAATAAAAAAAAAAAAATCATGGCATAGCAGATGGTCTCCTTAATTGCACAAGAAACAAATGACGAACGTGAATCAGTTAATCCAATTATCTATCTTAACTTTCCCACCTCCCAATGACCTTCACAAGAAGTTCTTCCGTTGTATAAGTTTACCTTAGAGACACAATTATGTTCTTCTTCCATGATTTCTCCTGGTGCCAGAAATGCAGTTCTCCCCCGCCCCACCCTACTCTTTTCTGGGGTATATATAAACATCAGCCGTCTAACCACTAGGCCAGTACTCATCTTGAGCCATACATCAGCAGAAAGCTAAATTCCTCTTGGTCTCTACCAGCAACTTGTCAGGTAGTAGAACAGTCGAAACTTAGTATTAATATTATTGTTATTATTATCATTTTAAAATAGAATTCACAATTTTATAAGAAAAGATTAGAACTGAGATTTGGGTGAATTAGAAGACGTAATTGATGATAATTTAGGCAAATTATGGACGGCTGAATCAACAAATCTGAATATACTTGAAAACCTTCAGGATATTAAAGAGTTTTACCAATTCTCGCCTTGATTCAGGTCTATGAATTGACTATATCGATTTTGGCTCAGAGTGAATAATTTCCTTATTAGTTATGCAAGTGATTATTTATTTTACACATTTATTCAATTATTTCAGAGACGACCAAAAATGCAAGGGGTCTACATCATCCTTTCGGCCGTTTTAGCATCGGCTGTAGCTACTCAATTCCAAGACTGCGGTAAGAGAATGCTTCCCCCCCCCTCTCTCTCTCTCTCTCTCTCTCTCTCTCTCTCTCTCTCTCTCTAAGATAAATTTAGGATTATAATGAAAATAAAACTATTATATGCTTAATTACTTTAAAGAATTACTCTAATTTTTTGCCATGGAAAGATAATCCAATCTGAAAATTAGTTATTTTCATTAAGAAAATTAAACACTTGGGGATTAAGTTACTTTTAACAAGAAATATGAAATAACTCAACTAGTTTACTTCATAAATCACCAAAAATCAGGGTTGATTCATATCGAGAGCATTAATTACTTAATTACTTACTTTCAGGGCCGTTTTTTGTTATATCATACATGGAAACACACACACACACACACACACACTGTTGTTGTTCTTATAGATTGCCTGGCTCGACTTGCGGTCAGACACAGGCTCTTGTAATCTTACAGGCAGTAAGCCTTGTACCCAACAAAATTTATAAGACCTGTTTGTCGTACTCTTGTGTATTAAGAGTACTATGCAGCGTATTCTGTGTTAATTGTAAAATCCACATTATCGGAGCAATTAGACAACAAGAGAGTCTTCAGTTTCGTCTTGGAAGCCTTAATATTTTCAGTCTCTCGATGTCTAATGGGAGATTCTTCCATGTGTCAACAAAGATGAAAGAAATTAGTGAGGATTGTCTTGGGGTGTCTCGTGCCTGCTTTGGTGTATCAAAGCTCCATTTCAGTGCGTCAGTACACATCACACAGTGTACCATAGGCATAGGATCCATTTAGAACCTAGGATCTTTGCCACGATCCTTCGGTCCATAATTGTCCTTGCTTTATCTCCTGTTCTTGGTTCATTTCTTCCATCGTGCTGTCCAAACTCTAACATTTACATAATAACTGTATTGTTTTACTCTATTTACACTTGGGCACTGAATAATAAATTCAAATCTTTATAAGAAATAACTCTAATCAAATCAATTGAGCACTCTCATGCTACGAAGTATTTGCACCGAAACAGACCTCACGCAACACACCCCTCTCTTGTTTCAGGATCCATTGGAATAGACGTCGTGCTGGACGTTGCCGATTGTCCCACGCCTCCTTGTGTGCTGCAAAGGGGCCATTCTTACTTGATCAACTTCAAGTTCACCTCAAGTAAGAAACTTATTTAGTACTTTCTAAAGTGAATTTTAAACTTTTAGCATGAGTAAACCTCAAGTATGTCTCTCTGATCTTTTAAACAAGTAAAACTCCCTTTTTAGCACTTGGCACTAGCTTTAAAAATTACTTTTAGGCTTGTAGAATAAATTAAAAAAAATTGCATTTGATAGGTTGCTACTTTTAAATTATAGCCCCCTAGTAAATATTTCAAATTTATCTTCACAAAACAAAATAAGGCGTTGATACCGACACCTTGACGATTGGCGCATCAGCAAACCTTGGCGGATTAGAGGTCCCATGGCCTGGCATCGACACTGACGCCTGCAAGGGGCTCGAAGGAACCGACACTCCTTGTCCCATCAAGGCTGGGGATATTGTCGACTGGAAGTTTGAGGCGGTGGTTCTTCCTGAGTACCCAAAGGTAAATTTTTTTCCACTATTTGCTTGCTGTTTACTGAGATTGGGAGAAAGGAACGGAGGGATAGACCAACATTTTGATATATTCTGAAATTTGCATGTTATGATATTCTGGATACTAACATTTTCGTTCTCCTTTCTTCGCTTCAGATCCAAACGATGATAACTTTCAAGCTGATCGATTCAAACAAAGGTTACCAAACTTGTGCCAAATTGCCGGCTGTCATTGCATAAGACTAGTAAGAAGAATGGGATTTGCTAAGCTGTTATGTTATCTACGAGTCTAATACTATTACATTTATGTTGTGTTTACTTCCTGGGAGCTTTAATTCTACATATATGCCTTTCGTATTTCCTCTTGATAGACAAAGAGGTTTCGAAACAAGTTTGAAAGAGAAACAACTTTCATGATCCAGCAGTAGCTTTTCAAAACATACTGTGATCTCTGTGACGTCACACGTCAGAGGAACCTTTATTATTATGGCCGTAAAGGCAAATGATCTATTTATTAAATAAAGTTAAAATTACTGTGGCTTTTTTATTCTGTTTGCCAAAATTACTGCCTTTTAGCTTCGATCGATGAAGATAAACAACGTCGGGTCTATAGCCACGCTTGGCATGGTGACCGCTTATATATATATATATATATGTATATATATATATATATATATAAATATATATGCATATATATATGTGTATATATATATACATATATATATATATATATATATAGAGAGAGAGAGAGAGAGAGAGAGAGAGAGAGAGAGTCCTCAGCTATGTAGGCCTGGGTCTTCCAACTCTATTAGTGCCTTGTGGAGCCCCGCTGAAAGTTTGGTGAACTAAAGTAGGAGATGATAAATGGAGAAGTATTGATTTGAAAGCTCAGATAGAGACGATTGGTGAAGCGTAACCGAGGCCCTTTGCGTCAATAGGCGTAGGAGGAGATGATGATGATGATACATATGTCGTGTATTATGCGTACTTTCTTAAGTATGAAGCAGCCACATCCTTTTGGATGGCTTTCTACTTTTGATCATCAATATACACTCAATTCTCACTTGTGGCTCCAAAAAGGTACTTGGGCAACAGCAGCTACACTCCGGGAACCATCTTTGCTGATCTGCTAAACAAGTGTGCGGATAGCATACTTTTATTCCCTTCACTGACGAAACTCCACCATCCAGGGAGTAGATCAACAAGAAGGTTGATGCGAATAGATAACAACGAATCCAGTGTTAAAAAGTTCAAGAAATCTGCTTATGAAACTTCAGTGAATTCACAGATGGTAGAAATGACCCTTAGTTCCATGTAGTCTTAAGTTGGAGAAGGATGCGAAGAATTTCATGGTTAGTAAATATGAATAAGTTTATAAATCCGAAGAGTAAGCTTAACATTGGATATCGGAATGTCTGATCAATGAACCGGGGTGGGAAAATAGAGCAGCTTTTGGCAGTTTTTGTAAAGTATGGCCTCGATATATGCGGTCTCATTGGAACAAGATTGACTGGATTCGAGAAGAGAGCATTAGATGGAGAAAAGTAGTTGCTACACTGGGGAGAGGATGGGACTCACTATCAAGGAGTAGGATTGGTTTTGAGCAAACAAACTGGCCAAACATTAGGGCAATGAACAAGTTGATGGAAGAATCATGGATGCAAGGCTGGAATCTTGTCATGAAGTATGACAATTATAGTAGGCTCTAATGATGAAACAGATACCAATTGAAAGGACCGCTTTTATGGTAAGTTACAGGAGATGGTTAGCAAGGTGCCAAAATGTGATAGTCTTCTTTGTATGGGGGACATGAATGCAAAACTACGTAGGCTAATGATGATGATAGTTTTAGTGAATGAATGGGTGTCTAAGGTGTAGGGGAAAGGCCACGTTTCAACTAGGACAACATTTGAACCAGAGCCACATTTGAATCAAGTTCATGTTTCAACTAGGGTCACATTTGAAGCAGGACCACATTTGAACACATCCCACTTTTCAACTAGGGCCACATTTGAACCAAGGCCACATTTCAACTAGGGCCACATTTGAACCAAAGTCACATTTCAACTAGGGCCATACTTGAACCAGAGCCACATTTGAACGTAGGCCACATGTGAACCAAGGCCACGTTTCAACTGTGGTCACATTTGGACCAAGGTCACATTTGAACCAGTGCCAAATTTGAACCAAGGCCACATTTGAACCAAGGCCACGTTTCAACTACGACATCATTTGAACCAAGATCATGTTTCAACTAGGGTCACATTTGAACCAGGGCCACATTTGAACCAAGGCCATGTTTCAACTAGTGCCACATTTGAACCAATGTCAAATTTGAATCAAGGTCACGTTTCAACTAGGGCCACATTTGGAGCAAGGTCACATTTGAACAGGGCAACATTTGAACCAAGGCTACGTTTCAACGAGGACAACATTTGAACCAGAGCCAAATTTGAACCAAGGTCATGTTTCAACTAGGGTCACATTTGAACCAGGTACATAATTGAACCAGGGCCACATTTGAACCAAGGCCATGTTTCAACTAGTGCCACATTTGAATCAATGTCAAATTTTAACCAAGGCCACGTTTCAACTAGGGCCACATTTGGACCAAGGCCACATTTCAACCAGGGCCACATTTGAACCAAGGCTATGTTTCAACTAGGGCCACATTTGAACTAGGGTCAAGGCCACTGACATCCGGTAATCTCAAGAGGAACCATCCAACCTACCCCTTTCAGACTATGAATGAACAAAGAATTATCTTCGTTAAATCTATAAAAAAAAGGAGCATTGGAAAGGCAAGATCAGTATATAGTTGCAACCTGCAGGGTATATAATGATTTAGGCATACAGCATATCCAAACAGTATTTTAATGTTGAAACTGTATAGGAAGATTATTATAATTTTCGTAAGAGATTGGATATTGAAAAAAAAATATAGTGAATAATAGAGGAAACTTGATATCATGAGAATTGAAAAACAAAAAGAATAATGTAAGATAAGTAGACCTAGACCGATGTTGAAAATATTATTCGGCACGATAACGTCCAACGAACATGTAGCAATGCACAGATGGCGTTATTTCTCAAAAGATAGTATTGATAACAATCTATGAAGTGCCTGATAAAGATCTAAATAAGGTATGAGATCCTGTCATCTGCGGCCCAAATTATTCTTTCATAACCCTCAATTGTGATTCGATGAGAACAAGATAACACACAAACGTATGAATAGAATGGGGTTAGGCACGGAGAGCTGATAATAGGGTGACCGGGAATCCCATCATAATCCTTAGAAAGGATTAATTACTGATATTCTATGGGATTAAACCCTACTAGGTCTAGGATTTAAATTTCCAAAGTGCCAGGCTCCCAACTGTCACAGAGATATGAAGTGAGGACTAGGGAGGTGATTTTATGTGACAACGGGATTTTGGAAAGTTTTTGATAGAAAAATAAGAAAAAAATATATACTGTGAATGTTAACAAGGTCTTGAAAATTATCTCACTATCCTAGTTCATGAAAAAATATGTCAGTTAATAATAATAACGGTAAAAACAATTTCACCTAACTTCTAACCAACCTTGAAGTGCACCGATGTATTACTTGAGAATGTAGGTAAAGTCTCGTCAGCTACTCTTTCACATCGCCTATCTGAATGGCCTCCCTTACCCCAGCACCGAGATATTAGACTTGAATTATTGTCAAATCTGATCCAGTTTCACGATACTGACAGAAGTAGATAGGCCTATAGATGTAAAAATTACGTAGAAGTTAGTTTTGCTTTCTTCGCGCACTGAAATACTCAAGATTTTTAATGTTGCTGTCAGAACTTACTAATAGGAACAGCAAATTTTCAATTGCAATTGTGGTGGCTTAAACATTCATGACAAACAGTAAACAAGGCTGGGCTACACATTGGCCTCTGCTAATAACAATGACAACAACTTTGTACTCTCTAGCATAGGCTAACAGCTTAGAAACCAGCACATAATTCATACAATATAAATACTATTAGAGCAATATCTCACACGTTACCTGTGTCTTGAAGCAACGCTTTAGTAACGAGACATTGCACTGACTCTGAGTTGAGAAGGACCATGGAAGTGGTGGATAGTCCAGTCATCTCTTGCAATTGCAAACACACCGCAACCACAAGGCACAAGTTCAAAACAACTTCCGCCATTTTGATCTTAAATAGTAGTATTGTTTCTCAACAATAGAATTATAACATCTTCTTAGTAATAAAATATACATATATTGTATGTATAACAGGCACTACTCCATTAACGGTAATTATTACGTAAAGTAGCATATGTTAATTCGTATTTAAAAGAAGAATTGAGAAACATAATTTATCTTGTTTACGGAATTCTGATACGTTGCCGTCTCCATCATAAGACTCAACACTAAAACATTATTTTATTCCACCAGTGACAGGTTGTGGAATGATCACCCTAATCCAGTAAGATTGCGGAATAAAAGTCTTAGAAATATGAAAGGGGGTGAGATATTATGGAGAACAAAATCTCAAGAAACAAATAAAATGTAAAGAAAGGAAATCATCCATGCCGGATCTTTTCGGTTTGAGTGCCTATCGAATTTTAATGTTTTTTTTTTTTTATTCCAATGTATGTATTTTGATGTGGAAAACCCAAAAATGATAACCATTTTGTGGAGAAATTATTTATTGATGGATGTGATAGGTAGTGGCTGTAAGGGGGGGGGGGGTCGCAGGGGTTAGGCTAGGTAGGGGTACAGGGCCCTAGGTTAGGTGGTTGTATTTGGTTCGGTAGTGTCCCGAAAATCACTGTGGCCTAAAGGGGGGGGTCGCAGGGGGGGGGGGGGGCGGAGGCCCCCCCCCCCCCCCCCCCCGGTAGGCCTAGGTAGGGATACAGGGCCCCTATGCTAGGTTAGGTGGGTTTTCTTAGGTTCAGTAGTGCCCTGAAAATCAAGAAGAGCGCACAGAGAAATCGCAGCATTTCAGTAAGATATTGATTGATATAAGCCAATTTAAGTGTTAATAAACAATTTCTCCACAAAATGGTTATCATTTTAGGGTTTTCCCACATCAAAAATACATACTTTGGAATAAAAAAAAACATTTAAATTCGATAGGCACTCAAACCGAAAAGATCCGGAATGCCGAAGCTGAGGTGTGCATACGAAAATGACAGAAGAGATTTTATTGGTGAACTTAGCACCAAGGAAACTGACATATTAATGAAAACAAAGCTGATTGCTGAACATGATAGACATTTACAGGGCTACCAACGCAAGAGCTCGTGTCTTGCAAACGGCAAAACAATCTAAAACGAACGAACGGTAGATGTAAAAACGCCCATAAAGATAAAATGAGCTTGAATATCTCTCGGATTCAATTTTTTTTCTTTAGAACTATAAATTAAACTACTTCTAAATTATTCAATTATTAGGACGTAGTTTAATGAGGACCGTCCGCTATGATGTTTTGACATTTAAACTTTCTGAAGTCGAAAATTTATCTAATTTCTTTCATATATGCAGAAACATATCGTACATGCTCTCTACAAGTTTCGGCCAATTATTTTTACAAATAAGGAAGATAGTGGTCTTTAAATGATGACGTCATCCTTACTGCGTCATCTGCATGACTGAATTTGACAGAATCGTCTTTGTATGTTTATTTTCTGCATATATATAGCGATTTTTTTTTTTCACTTATGTTTCGAAATCTCGTACGTCTGGTAGAGAGGGAAGGCATTAGAGGGTAGGTGATTGGTGAACGAAACTCGAAAGTACAAGCTACGAGAATAGCCGCCAGAGTTTTCAAATAAGTTTTGTGTGTTTTTACTTGCAATTCGTATGTATATTGTGTTTTCGCAACGTCCTCGTGAACTTTATAGCAAGGTCAATGTTACCTAAGGTCATAGAAAGAATAAAAAGTAAGAAAAGAGCAACAAAAAAGAGGGAAACATGAATAGGAGTAGAAAGCTGGAACATTCTAACTAAAAACTCTGGCAACAATGAGAGGCCATGGCAAACTCATGACTCCCTTACGCATAGTGTATTAGTAAAGTTAGGGTTTTAAAGACCTCGAGTGCGTTTATGTAGGAATAAACAATGAAAGTAAAAAATGAAGTTATCATAATAATGCTATCTTGATTTTTTAAAGAAAAGAAGCGAAAATTTATCGCAATCTTTGGGAGCTCATAACTCAAAATTATTGTTCGATTTTAGAGAGAAAGATATCATTGAAAAGATGAATAAAAATCCCACAATTTTGTATACCAGAATTTTGATTTTCCCTTTTCTCTTTTTCATGAATAATTTACGTCTAGACGAAGAAAATTAAAGAAAAAAATCCTTTAAAACAAGGAAAATGAAAAATCTGTCACACAAATATTCGATTTATAAAAAAAGTTTTTGGTATAATTTTCAATGTAATTGGTGTCATATTAGTGGAGAAAAAATATACCTAAAGTTTTTTTTTTATCATAATATTTGCTCATACATCAAAATATTTTTGATCAAAATTACTTGTAATTCTTATATGATGAAGGTATTATATGTCTAAAACATACATAGAAATTGCGCATTTTGAATAATTAGAAAAAAAAAAAATCATGGCATAGCAGACGGTCTCCTTAATTTGCACAAGAAACAAATATCGAATATGAATCAGTTAAGCCAATTATCTATCTTAACTTTCCCACCTCCCAATGACCTTCACAAGAAGTTCTTCCGTTGTATAAGTTTACCTTCGAGACACAATCATGTTCTTCTTCCATGATTTCTCACGAACACTTCCTGGCGCCAGAAATGCAGTTCTCCCCCGCCCCCACCCTACTCTTTTCTGGGTATATATAAACATCAGCAATTTAACCACTAGGCCAGTAACTCATCTTGAGCCATACATCAGCAGAAAGCTAAATTCCTCTTGATCTCTACCAGCAACTTGTCAGGTAGTAGAACAGTCGAAACTTAGTATTAATATTATTGTTATTATTATCATTTTAAAATAGAATTCACAATTTTATAAGAAAAGATAAGAACTGAGATTTGGGTGAATTAGAAGACGTAATTGATGACAATTTAGGCAAATTATGGACGGCTGATTCGACAAATCTGAATATACTTGAAAACCTTCAGGATATTAAAGAGTTTTACCAATTCTCGCCTTGATTCAGGTCTATGAATTGACTATATCGATTTTGGCTCAGAGTGAATAATTTCCTTATTAGTTATGCAAGTGATTATTTATTTTACACATTTATTCAATTATTTCAGAGACGACCAAAAATGCAAGGGGTCTACATCATCCTTTCGGCCGTTTTAGCATTGGCTGTAGCTACTCAATTCCAAGACTGCGGTAAGAGAATGCTTCCCCCCCCCCCCTCTCTCTCTCTCTCTCTCTCTCTCTCCTCTCTCTCTCTCTCTCTCTAAGATAAATTTAGGATTATAATGAAAATAAAACTATTATATGCTTAATTACTTTAAAGAATTACTCTAATTTTTTTGCCATGGAAAGATAATCCAATCTGAAAATTAGTTATTTTCATTAAGAAAATTAAACACTTGGGGATTAAGTTACTTTTAACAAGAAATATGAAATAACTAGTTTACTGCATAAATCACTAAAAATCCGTGTTGGTTCGTATCAAGAGCATTAATTACTTACTTTCAGGGCCGTTTTTTGTTATATCATTCATGGAAACACACACACACACCACACACACACACACACACTGTTGTTGTTCTTATAGATTGCCTGGCTCGACTTGCGGTCAGACACAGGCTCTTGTAATCTTACAGGCGGTAAGCCTTGTACCCAACAAAATTTATAAGACCCTGATTGTCGTATATATTCTTATGAATTAAGAGTACTATACAGCGTATTCTGAGTTGATTGTAATATCCACATTATCGAAGCAATAAGACAAATGTCTTCAGCTTCGTCTTGAAAACCTCTCAAACTTTCGAATGTCTATTGGGAGCTTCTTCAATGTGTCAACAAAGATGAAAGAAACTAGTGAGGATTGTCTTGGGGTGTCTCGTGCCTGCTTTGGTGTATCAAAGCTCCATTTCAGTGCGTCAGTACACATCACACAGTGTACCATAGGCACAGGATCCGTTTAGAACCTAGGATCTTTGCCATGATCCTTCGGTTCATAATTGTCCTTGCTTTATATCCTGTTCTTGGTTCTATTTTTCATCGTGCTGTCCAAACTCTAACATTTATATAATAACTGTATTGTTTTACTCTATTTACACTTGGGCACTGAATAATAAATTCAAATCTTTATAAGAAATAACTCTAATCAAATCAATTGAGCAACTCTCATGCTACGAAGTATTTGCACCGAAGCAGATTTCACGTAACACACCCCTCTCTTGTTTCAGGATCCATTGGAATAGACGTCGTGTTGGACGTTGCCGATTGTCCCACGCCTCCTTGTGTGCTGCAAAGGGGCCATTCTTACTTGATCAACTTCAAGTTCACCTCAAGTAAGAAACTTATTTAGTACTTTCTAAAGTGAATTTTAAACTTTTAGCATGAGTAAACCTCAAGTATGTCTCTCTGATCTTTTAAACAAGTAAAACTCCCTTTTTTAGCACTTGGCACTAGCTTTTAAAAATCATATTTAGGCTTGTAGAATAAATGAAAAAAGGTTGCATTTGATAGGTTGCTACTTTTAAATTATAGCCCCCTAGTAAATATTTCAAATCTATCTTCACAAAACTAAATCAGGCGTTGATACCGACACCTTGACGATTGGCGCATCAGCAAACCTTGGCGGATTAGAGGTCCCATGGCCTGGCATCGACACTGACGCCTGCAAGGGGCTCGAAGGAACCGACTCTCCTTGTCCCATCAAGGCTGGGGATTTTGTCGACTGGAAGTTTGAGGCGGTGGTTCTTCCTGAGTACCCAAAGGTAAATTTTTTTCCACTATTTGCTTGTTGTTTACTGAGATTGGGAGAAAGGAAGGGAGGGATAGACAAATAGTTTGATATAATCTTAAATTTGCATCTCATGATAATTCTGGATACTAACATTTTCATTCTCCTTTCTTCTCATCAGATCCAAACGATGATAACCTTCAAGCTGATCGATTCAAACAAAGGTTACCAAACTTGTGCCAAATTGCCGGCTGTCATTGCATAAGACTAGGAAGATGAATGGATTTACTAAGCTGTTATGTTATGTATGAGTCTAATATCATTACATTTATGTTGTGTTTACTTCCTGGGAGCTTTAATTCTACATATATGCCTTTTGTCATTCCTCTTGATAGATAAAGAGGTTTCGAAACAAGTTTGAAAGAGAAACAACTTTCATGATCCAGCAGTAGCTTTTCAAAACATACTGTGATCTCTGTGACGTCACACGTAAGAGGAACCTTTATTATTATGGCCGTGAAGGCAAATGATCCATTTATTAAATAAAGTTAAAATTACTGTGGCTTTTTTATTCTGTTTGCCAAAATTACCTGCCTTTTAGCTTCGATCGATGAAGATAAACAACGTCGGGTCTATAGCCACGCTTAGCATGGTGACCGCTTATATATATGTGTATATATATATATATATATATATATGTATATATATATATATATAGAGAGAGAGAGAGAGAGAGAGAGAGAGAGAGAGAGAGAGAGTCCTCAGCTATATAGGCCTGGGTCTTCCAACTCTATTAGCACCTTGTGGAGCCCAGCTGAAAGTTTGGTGAACTAAAGTAGGAGACGATGAATGGAGAAGTATTGATTTGAAAGCTCAGGATAGAGATGATTGGTGAAGCATCACCGAGCCCCTTTGTGTCAATAGGCGTAGGAGGAGATGATGATGATGATGATGATGATACATATGTGGTGTATTATGCGTACTTTCTTAAGTATGAAGCAGCTACATCCTTTTGGATGGCTTTCTACTTTTGATCATCAATATACACTCAATTCTCACTTGTGGCTCCAAAAAGGTACTTGAGCAACAGCAGCTACCATCTTTGCTGATGTGCTAAACAAGTGAGCGCGATAGCATACTTTTATTCCCTTCACTGATGAAACTCCACCATCTTGGGAGTAGATTAACAAGAAGGTTAGTGCAAATAAATAGCACCGAATCCAGTGTTAAAAGTTCAAGAAATCTGCTTATGAAACTTCAAGGAATTCACAGAAATGACCCTTAGTTCCGTGCAGTCTTAAGTGGGAGAAGGATGCGAAGAATTTCACGGTTAGTAAATATGAATAAGTTTATAAATCCGAAGAGTAAGCTTAACATTGGATATTGGAATGTCTGATCAATGAACCGGGGTGGGAAAATAGAGCAGCTTTTGGCAGATTTTGTAAAGTATGGCCTAGATATATGCGGTCGCATTGGAACAAGACTGACTGGGTTCGAGAAGAGAGCATTAGACGGAGGAAAGTAGTTGCTACATTGGGGAGAAGATGGGACTCACTATCAAGGAGCAGGATTGGTTTTGAGCAAACAAGCTGGCCAAGCATTAGGGCAATGAACCAGTGGATGGAAGAATTATGAATGCAAGGCTGAAATCTAGTCATGAAGTATGACTATTATAGTATGTTCTACTGATGAAACAGATACTAATTGAAAGGACCGCTTTTATGGTAAATTACAAGAAGTGGTTAACAAGGTGCCAAAATGTGATAATTTGGGAGCGCACTTAGATTAGATGCTACAGAAAAAGGAATGGCAGCCGGTAGTAGTGCGGATAGGAGTTCCACCGGGTACCTAGATAACGGCTCCCCTTTCATTCGCCACTCTTCCCCTTCAAAGAGTTAAATCTATTCGGGGTGAAGATTGCTATGTGTCGTATCTAAAGATACGTCCCCTGACATTATGCGATACCTTTAAAGTTATACTATGGATACTCGCGCAAGGTGTTAG
Organism: Palaemon carinicauda; assembly: GCF_036898095.1. Lineage (NCBI taxonomy): Eukaryota > Metazoa > Arthropoda > Malacostraca > Decapoda > Palaemonidae > Palaemon > Palaemon carinicauda. The sequence goes on from NC_090731.1 coordinate 61,034,389, forward strand.
AATTCTGGAGACCTTCGGTTAATTCTCTGGGAGTATCACTGTAGCAAATATCCCTTAGAAAGCTACCAAAAGGAACCTTCCATCAGGACGACATGGCTATCTCAACCAAAAATAGATTTTTCACTTTGCTCAAAATCCGTTTTGTATGGGGGACATAAATGCAAAACTACGTAGGCTAATGATGATGATAGTTTTAGTGAATACATGGGTGTCTATGGTGTAGGGTAAAGTGATGATAATGGTGTTTGATTTACCAGATTTTGTTTAGCCAAGGAATTGATAATAGACAGAACACAGTTTGAACACAGAGATATAGGCTACACAAGTATACTTGGACATCTGCCTGTGGAAAATATTGCAACCAAATTGAGAGTTTCGTAATAGATAAAAAAAGGTAAAAACTCACTACTCGATGTCAGATTTCGACGGGGAGCTGATAAAGAAGCGGCCAGAAACTTTTCTCAATACTTAGACACAAGTTGATGACTAGGAAAGCTAATATAAACCTACCTCCCAGATATGACATTGAAAAGCCAAGACAACAAAGTAGTGTAAAGAATGATTACATTATAGAGTGCATGAATAGATTTACAATCTTAGAGATGTTACCTGATGAAGAAGTAGAGATAGATGACAGTAAAACGTTGGAGTTGAAGAAATCTTTCAGGAATCTACCAACATTACAATCGGACAGGGAAGGGGGGGGTAAGAAGAAAGAAATGGATGACTTGGGAAACATGGAAACTGACAGAGAATAGAAGAACAGCAAAACTTGACTTTGAATCATTAAAGGAAAACATCCCACAACTGACCTTATTACGAACTGAATATATGAGCCTTGATAGTAGACTAAAGAAATGTTGTAGAAGAGACAAACAAAGGTTCATAGATTCTACTGCAGATAACACAGAGCATAATATAATTGGAGGAAATTGGAGAAATATAAGATGTGGACATGAGGGTATTCGAGAAATCACTGGAAAGAAGAGGAAGAGAAATGAGAAACCTGCCAGAAATAAAAATGGAAATCTAATTAAGGAATGTGAAATTAAAGCTAGATAGAAAGAACATTTGGAAGAGACACTGAACAGACGAGGAAGACATCCTTGAGACCGAACACGATCTTCCTATAGATGTAAATGACATTAGATTGGCAGAGGTTGTTCTGGCAATCAAACAACTAAAAAACTAAAACTTACCAGGGTCTTCCAACTCTTCTAGTGCTTTGTGAAGACCAGCTGAAAGTTTGGTGAACTAAAGTAGGAAATGATAAATGGAGAAGTATTGATTTAAAAGCTCAGGATAAAGACGAAGGTTGATGAGATTCAAAATCCCATTGTGTTCAATGAATTATTCAATCATTTAAATGGAAAAGAAATGGATTATTGTTAGAGTACCCAAGAAGGGAGATTTGAGAGACTGTGGGAAGTGTCGACGGATCACATAGTCACGAGTATGTCTGAAAGTCTTTTTCAAGGTAATATTGAATTGAATAGAACTTGTAATAGCTAGAATACTTTAAAAAGAGCAAGCAGGTTTCAGAAAGTGTAGGGGATGTGCCGAGGAGATGATGATGAGAGGGTGTGACGATCATTATTTTATTCTATGACATATAGCTCGACAGTGTAACGATCTAAAATCACCTTGGTTTATGCTTTGTTGATTGTGAGAAAGCATTTGATAGTATTTCACGTATTATGTTAAGGAAGACTCTGATGCACTATGTGATTCCAAACAATATTGTAAACACCATATTGGATATGCATAGAGGAACTTGTTGTAGTGTAATGGTTAATGGTAGTGTTACAGATGTATTTGAAGTCAAGACTGGAGTACTACAAGGTGGAATACTGTCCCCTCTATTGTTTATTATGGTGATTAATCATATTATAAACAAGGCAATGCAAGAAATGAATAATAACATTCAATGGAAAGGGGACCAGAGATTGTGTGATCTTGAATACATAAATGATATATTTCTAATTGCCTCTATAATGACTGAAATACAGGAAATGATTGTTAGGTTAGTACTGGAGGGGAAAAAGGTTAGATTGTTGATCACCCAGAGAAAGATTGAGATCATGCAGATTCAGGGGTGATCAGATGAACTGGTTTATAACATGACTGATATTATCCAACTTAAACTCTTTCAAATACCTAGGAATCATCATTACCAGCAATGGATCACTAGTTACATAATTCAAGGAGAGAATAGGGAGGCTAGACCAAGCAATGGGAATGCTAAAAACAGTTTGGAGGTCAAATCAAATATCAGTTCAAAGCACAAACAAAATATACATTTAACTTGTAAGATTGATATTAACTTAGGGGTACTAGTCGTGGTACAGCACTGTAACAAGTGATGCAAAATTTCTTGCCTTCTAGAATAAATCATTAAGAAGGATTTTGGGAATAAAATAGCAAGAGCAATATTACAACAAATACTGCAATTCGTGAGGTGGCAGGGCTGTCCAATGTGAACGATATAGTTAGATTATCAAGGTGGAGATGGATGGGGCATATCTTAAGGGAGGATATGTTAGTCCATGATGTACTTGAGTGGAAGCCACTGGGAAGGAGGTGAACGTGGTAGACCAAGAGAAACGTGGCTGATGACAATGCGAAGGGAGGTAGGTTCTGAGGATTGTGTTGAGCTCAGAGAAATGTGAAAGAGATATAAGGCATGAGTTCATCGAGGTCTTATGCATCCTGTGAGTCCCAGAGGATTAAGATAAGATATATATATATATATATATATATATATATATATATATATATATATATATATATATATATATATATATATATATATATATATATATATATATATATATATATATCGTTGATGGAAGCTAAAAGGCAGTTGTTATGGGAGGCAAAAGAAAAAACCAACAGTAATTTTAACTTTATTTAATAAATAGGTCATTTGCTTTCACGGCCATAGTAATAGAGGTTCCTCTGACGTGTGACGTCACAGAGATCACAGTATGTTTTGAAAAGCTACTGCTGGATCATGAAAGTTGTTTCTCTTTATCTATCAAGAGGGATGACAAATATGTGGAATTAAAGCTCCCAGGAAGTAAACACAACATAAATGTAATAAAATTAGACTCGTAGATAACATAACAGCTTAACAAATGCCACTCTTCTTCTTCTTCTTCTTCTTCTTCTTCTTCTTCTTCTTCTTCTTCTTCTTCTTCTTCTTCTTCTTCCTCCTCCTAAACTTATACAATGACAGCCGGCAATTTGGCACAAGTTTGGTAACCTTTGTTAGAATCGATCAGCTTGAAGGTTATCATCGTTTGGATCTGAAGAGAAGAAAGGAGAATGAAAATGTTAGTATCCAGAATATCATTAGATGCAAATTTAAGAATATATCAAAATATTGGTCTATCCCTCCCTTCCTTTCTCCCAATCTACATAAGCACTAAGCAAATAGTGGAAAAAATTTACCTTTGGGTACTCAGGAAGAACCACCGCCTCAAACTTCCAGTCGACAAAATCCCCAGCCTTGATGGGACAAGGAGAGTCGGTTCCTTCGAGCCCCTTGCAGGCGTCAGTGTCGATGCCAGGCCATGGGACCTCTAATCCGCCAAGGTTTGCTGATGCGCCAATCGTCAAGGTGTCGGTATCAACGCCTTATTTTGTTTTGTGAAGATAGATTTGGAATATTTATTAGGGGGCTATAATCTAAAAGTATCAACATATCATATGTAAAATGTTATACTTATTCTACAAGCCTAAAAGTAATTTTCAAAGCTAGTGCCAAGTGCTGAAAAATTACTCTTACTTGGGATGTAGGCCTAGTCTACTGCTGCTAGAAGTCTAAAAATCAGTTTAGATCATAGAGTCATACTTGATGTTTACGCGTGCTAAAAGTTTAAAATTTATTTTAAAAAGTACTAAATAAGTTTCTTACTTGAGATGAACTTGAAGTTGATCAAGTAAGTGTGGCCCCTTTGCAGCACACAAGGAGGCGTGGGACAATCGGCAAGGTCCAACACGACGTCTATTCCAATGGATCCTGAAACAAGAGAGGGATGTGTTGCGTAAGATCTTCTTCGGTGCAATTATTTCGAAACAAGAGAGTGCTCAATAAATTTGATTAGAATTACTTCTTACAAAGATTTGAATTTGTAATTCTTGGCTATATAGCCCGACACCAGGTCCTGTGAGACCACCCAGTGCCCAAGTGTAAATAGAGGAAAATCCTGCAGTTATGCAATAGAGGTTAGAGGAGTTTGGATAGCAAGATGGACGAAAGTAACCAAGAATGGAGGTAAAGTAGAAGGATGAAAAGCAAGCACAGCTAGGGGCCAAAGGATCTCGGGTAATGATTCTAAGTTATAGGTAGATTCTGTGCCTATGGTACACCACGTGATGTGTACTGAGGCTATGATAGTTCGACCAAAGGAAGCAAAAGAGCTTCATAGTTTTACTCGTGTGCCATATGTAAAGGAGATCATTGTGAGGGGTAAATTGAAATGGTTTGGGCATGCTCTTCGCACTCCATAAGAGAGATTAGTTCACCAAACATTTAACTGTGCTCCACAAGGCATTAGAAGAGTAGGAAGACCCAGACTTAAATGACAGAGGACTATGGAACGTGAAGTGGGAGATGATGAATGGAGAAGTGTTGAATTAAAAGCTCAAGATAGAGACGACTGGCGAAATCTAACCGAGGCCCTTTGCGTCAATGGGCGTAGGAGGAGATGATGATGAAGCAAGGGAGACAATCCTGACTAGACAATCGAAAGACTGAATATATCAAGGCTTTCAAGAAGTTGAAGACTTTCTTGTCTTCTAAGTGCTTTGATAATGCGGATTTTACAATTAACGAGGAATACGCTGTATAATATTCTTAATACATACGAATTATACAGTAAACAGGTCTTGCAAGTTCTGTTTGGTACATGGGTTACTGGCTGTAGGTTAAAATTACAAGTGCACGTGTCTGACCGAAAGGGCTAGGCATTCTACAATAACAACAACAACAGTGCACAGGGATTGCACGTGGTAGAGTCAGAAAAATAGCCCTTAAAAAAGTAAGTAGGCCTAATGCTCTCAATATGGTTCACCACTGATATCTGTGAGTTATGCAAAAACCCAGTCAAGTTTTATGTTTGTGTTAGAAATAGCCTACCATGTGTGTGTGAGTAGTTTATATATATATATATATATATATATATATATATATATATATATATATATATATATATATATATATATATATATATTTATATATATACATATATATATTATATATATATATACATACATATATATATATATATATATATATATATATATATATATATATATATATATATAGAGAGAGAGAGAGAGAGAGAGAGAGAGAGAGAGAGAGAGAGAGAGAGAGAGAGAGAGAGAGAGAGAGAGAGAGAGAGAGAGAGAGAGAATTAACTAGTTTTGAGATGAAATAATTTTCTTGTGCCAAAACAATGGAGTAGGCTAATACTTGAAATTGAGCACATAATAATTTGCCTATTTTCCTTACATTCCTGAAAATGTCTTTAACTCGAGGAAAACTGATGAGAGAGAGAGAGAGAGAGAGAGAGAGAGAGAGAGAGAGAGAGAGAGAGAGAGAGAGAGAGAGAGAGAGAGAGAGAGAGAGAGAGAGAGAGAGAGAGAGAGGAAGCATTCTCTTACCGCAGTCTTGGAATTGAGTAGCTACAGCCGATGCTAAAACGGCCGAAAGGATGATGTAGACCCCTTGCATTTTTGGTCGTCTCTGAAATAATTGAATAAATGTGTAAAATAAATAATCACTTGCAAAACTAATAAGGAAATTATTCACTCTAAGCCAAAATCGATAAGGCAATTCATAGACGACAATTGGTAAAACTCTTTAATATCCTGAAGGTTTTCAAGTATATTTAGTGTTGTCGATTCAGCCGTCCATAATTTGCCTAATTTATCATCAATTGCGTCTTCTAATTCACCCAAATCTCAGTTCTTATCTTTTCATATAAAACTGTGAATTCTATTTTTTTTAAATGATAATAATAAAAATAGAATTAATGCTAAGTTTTGACTGTTCTACTACCTGACAAGTTGCTGGTCGAGAACAAGAGGAATTTAGCTTTCTGCTGATGTATGGCTCAAGATGAGTACTGGCCTAGTGGTTAGACGGCTGATGTTTATATACACCCCAGAAAAGAGTAGGGCGAGTGGGGGGGGGGGGGTTATGGAATAAAACTATTTGTGGCGCCAGGAAGTGTTCGTGGGAAACTATGGAATAACATGATTATGTTTCTATAGTAAACTTATACAACGGTAGAACTTCTTGTGAAGGTCATTGGGAAGGTGGAAAAAGTATAGATAGATAATTGGATTAACTGATTCACATTCATCATTTGTTTCTTGGTCATTTACTCTACGTCCTAATAATTGAATTAATTAGTAGTTTAACTTATCCTTCTTAAGGGAAATATGTATTGACTCCGAAAGATATTTAAGCTCACTTTATCTTTATGGGAATTTTAAGTCTACCATATTCAGCTTTGTTTTCAGTAATATGTCAGCTTCCTTGGTGTTGAGTTTACCAATGAAATCTCTTCTGCCATTTTCATAGGTAAACCTCAACTTTGTCATCTCTGTGTTCTTTTCTTTACTTTTGATTTCTTTCTTGAGATCTTGCTCTCTATACGAATTCACCCTTTAAATTTTAATATCATACTTTTTCATTATTCTACAAAGACTTTTTTCCCCAACATTCCCCATATGGTTCCCTTATTTGGTCTTCCACCATTTCTTTAACTAATCGTTTATCATCTGATGTTACGATGAAGCAATACATTTTTAAACTCACTTCTCTTCTCAACTGGTCATATGCCTTTTTCAGCCATTAGCCTCCAATAAGGTGTAGTTGCAACTTGTCGTTTCTTTTCCCTTTGTAACACTCAACATCTCAATATATGCAAATAATGTAAGTCCCACTTCTTTCTCATATACCTTCCTTCCCATCTGCAATGCCAGTTCTCTTGCTCTGTCATTGTCTCCATACATCTCAACTTCTTACACCTAACATTTTTCTTCCTAATTATTTATATTCCTATACTGTATCAATCCTTATTTTTTTAACCACCCTTTTAATCTTTCTAACTTCTCTTTTTTGTGTGTGTCATTACTAAAACACCTCTGATTTCTGATCCTAGCTCCTGGTTCCGAACCGTTCACTCCGCAGAACACGTTTACGGGCACTCTATCAACTAATAGATAGTAGGAAAGCATCTTTGCTTGAACCAAGTAATTGAACTTTTTCCTGTAACCACAGACAAGTCTTGATTAAAATCTTAAGACTTAATTTATAACTTTTCACCTTAAGATAAGTTGGGATAATACCTTGTTGAAGGTTGTAGGTTGGCTAAGGCAATAAACCACCCCTTGAGATACTACCGCCAGAGAGTTATTTGGTCCCTTTGACTGGTCACTCAGTACTACATTGGATCCCTCTCTCTAGTTACGGCTCATTTTCCTGTTCTAGACATACACCGAATAGTCTGGCCTATTCTATCCACATTCTCCTCTTTCCTCATACACCTGACGACACTGAGCTCACAAAACAGTTCTTCTTCTCTCAAGGGGTTAACTACTGCACTGTAATTGTTCAGTGGCTACTTTACTCTTGGTGAGGGTAGAAGAGCCTCTTTAGCTATGGTAAGCAGCTCTTCTAGGAGAAGGACACTAAAATCAAACCGTTGTTCTCTAATCTTGGATAGTGCCATAGCCTCTGTACCATGGTCTTCCACTGTCTCGGGTTAGAGTTCTCTTGCTTGAAGGTACACTCGGGCTCACCATTCTATCTTATTTCTCTTCCTCTTGTCTTTTTAGATTTTATAGTTTATATATGAAAGATGTATTTTAATGTTGTTACTGTAAATGTTTTATCTTAATTGTTCATTACCTCTCTTTCAGTTTACTAATTTCCTTGTTTCCTTTCCTCACTGGGCTATTTTTCCCTGCTGTAGCTCTTGTGCTTATAGCATCTAGCTCTCCTAATTAGGGTTTTAGCTTAGATTGTAATATATTAGAAAACACTCGGGCACACTTTTCTAGCTTGTTTCTCTCCCTCTTGCTTTTTTTTAAGTTTTATAGTCTATATATGAAAGACGTATTTTAATGTGGTTACGGTTCTTAAAATATTCTATATTGTGAATTACTTCTCTTGTAGATTATTTCCTTATTTCCTTTTCTTACCGAGCTATTTCCCCTATTGGAGCCCTTGGGCTTATATCATCATGCTTTTCCAACTGGAGTTGTAGATTAGCAAGTAATAATAATAATAATAATAATAATAATAATAATAATAATAATAATAATAATAATAATAATAATAATAATAATAATAATAATAATAATAATAATAAGTTTTGGCAATCTCTTCTAGGATTTTGCAATATATCCACTCATATCTTCTCTGAACATTCCTTATTTTGAGCAAGGAAATAACATTCTCTGTTATCTTATTTTTCTTTGCACATGTCATAAGCGTCGACTGTATTTTCTCCTGAAATTTGCTTTTAGTTTGAACGTTTAACCCTGTTTTCTGAGCCAAGTAACTCCCGGAGCTATTATCCGTCATTAGAACAATTTATCATCATCATCATCATCTCCTCGTACGCCTATTGACGTAAAGGGCCTCGGTTAGATTTCGCCAGTCATCTCCATCTTGAGCTTTTAAATCAATACTTCTCTATTCATCATCTCCCACTGCATACTTCATAGTCCTCAGCCATGTAGATTTGGGTCTTCCAACTCTTCTAGTACCTTGTGGAGCCCAGTTAAATGTTTGGTGAACCAATCTCTCTTTGGGGAGTGAGAAGATCATGCCCAAACCATCTCCATCTACTCCTCATCATGATCTCATCCACATATGGGACTCGAGTAATCTCTCTTATAGTTTCATTTCTAATCCTGTCCTGCCATTCAAGTCCCAATATTCTTCTGAGGGTTTTGTTCTCAAATCTACTAAATCTATTGGAGATTGTTTCATTGTCATACCATGAACAGTTTACACATATTCATTATCATAATCAACAAATAAAGTTATAATTTCATTTGAGATACAAGATCTCTCTCTCTCTCTCTCTCTCTCTCTCTCTCTCTCTCTCTCTCTCTCCTCTCTCTCTCTCTCTCTCTCTGTCACCCACCTGCAATCTGTTCTAGATTTTCTCACAAGAGACGAAGTGTCCATGAGCAGCCCATCATGAATTATCCTGGTAGCAGCTGTTGTAAGAGGAATGTGAGAAAGAGGTTATCGCTAAGGCAAAATATCTTAGCTACTTCGTGTAGCGTATTTATTTTACTTATTTGCCACCGCTTGAATTATTCTAGCCCTTTGTATTACGGCTTTATCGTTATTATCTATATATCCGTTATCTATTTTACTTATTCATCACCGTTTTCATCTTTTTTTACTACTTTGTATTACAGTTTTATTGTTCTTTTGGTAAGAAATATGTAGGTCTAACTCAAGACTGTCTGTCTTTAGGCCTACATAAAAACAGATATAAATAATTAAAGAGAGCGTAACATTTTGAATATGCATTTAAGGACGGACAAAATCTTATTATGAAAATAAAAACATTCAAAACTGAACCAACGCATTCTGAGCTACTACTAGAGAATGTAGTCTCATTTCCTTTTAAATTTCTTATTTTATCATTATTATCTCCACAGATACTTGATTTAAACATTTCCTGTTCTATAACAAATAGTCCAGCAATCGGAAATACCTTTTTTTTTCTCCTCCCAGCCCACCAAAGTCATAAACAATCAATCTTTCTTTTCTAATCAATAAAAAAAAAAAAATCCCAGGAATGTAATTTTCCTACAGTAACAACGAAACAAAAAATGTAGATCATGATATCTTAAATCTAAAGTTGTTCAAAACACCTTCACATTTTCTCATACATGCCCCAGATGTCGCGTTTACAGAGAACAGCTTTTATCAGAATGACATAACTGGTTCCCATCCATAGCCGTGGGCTTCATTCTCTTCTTTTTCTTTCTCTATCTCGCTTGGAGGGCGTGGCTTCTTACCAAGGCTTTATAAACGGCAAGACAAAGGAGGAATCTTGTTTCTCTACAGCGTGCTACTTTTACAGGTAGAGTATAGAGTATTATTATTATTATTATTATTATTATTATTATTATTATTATTATTATTATTATTATTATTATTATTATTATTATTTGCTAACCTATAATCCTAGTTGGTAAAGTCCGAGGGCTCCAACAGTGAAAAATAGCCCAGTGACAAAAGGAAATAAATAAACTACAAGTGAAGTAATTGACAATCAAAATAAAATATTTTGAGAAGAGTAACGTTAAAATAAATCTTTCATATATAAACTATAAAAAACAAGAAGAGAAATAAGACAGAATATTGTGCCCCAGTGTACCCTGAAGCAAGAGAACTCGACTCAAGGCACTGGAAGACCATAGTACAGAGGCTATGACACTACCCTAGACTAGAGAACAAGGGTTTGATTTTGGAGTGTCTGGAATTAAGTCTACCATCATTTTGCCTTGAGTAAATAGTTTGTCTCGTAAGCATAAAACTTCTTATTTAGTTTCATTCATTTATTTGTTGTGTATTCTTTTTGCGGCAATTAAATTCTAAAGTTTCTCAGATAAGGTTGGTCAAGGCACCAGCCACCCATTGAGACACTACCGCTAGAGAGTTATTGGTTCCTTTGGCCAGACAGTACTACATTGGATCTCTCTTTCTGGTTACTGCTCATTTCCTCTTTGCCGACACATACACAGAATTATGTGGCCTATTCTTTTTACATTCTCCTCTTTCCGCATACACTTGACAACAAGGAAATTTCCAAACAATTCTTCTTCTCTCAAAAAGTGAACTACTGCACTGTAATTGCTCAGGGGCTACTTTCCTCTTGGTAAGGGTAGAAAAGATTCTTTAGCTATGGTAAGCAGCTCTTCTCGGAGAAGGACACTCCAAAATCAAACCATTGTTCTCTAGTCTTGGGTAGTGCCATAGCTTCTGTACCACGATCTTTCACTGTCTTGGTTTAGAGATCTCTTGCTTGAGGGTACATTTGGGCACACTATACTATCTTGTTTCTCTTCCTCTTGTTATTTTTGGAGTTTTTTATCCTCTTGTTATTTTAAAGTTTTTATAGTTTATATACAAGATATTTATTTTAATGTTATTATTGTTCTTAAACTTCTCTTGTAATTTTTCCCTCTTTGGGCTATTTTCCTTGTTGGAGCCCTTTGGCTTCTAGCTTCCTATTTTTCTAAGTAGGGTTGTCGTTTAGCAAGTAATAATAATAATAATAATAATAATAATAATAATAATAATAATAATAATAATAATAATAATAATAATATGAAAAACTCCAAAACAGTCGTGCACTTAACAAACAACATTGAACCAGGATTAGTAAAAACTGACAAAACAAAACATTCCAAATAATATTATAAAACTAAAACCACAATTACCGTTGCATTATATTAATTTCATTTCCCATTTCCAGTACAATGCGTCTATTACTTCTCTCCGGGCTTTTAGGCCTAGTAGCTGGCACGGCCTTCCAAGATTGTGGTAAGACACTGTATATGAATTTGTGGTTTTACTGGATATTTCATATAAAATCTTTCTATATTTATGAAATGGTTGAAGTTCATATTGTTTTCAGACAAATATTTATATATTTCTTTCCTGTATACTGTTAATGTTTAATTTGGTATATTATATTTCACATTGTTTAGAAAAAGGGAAAGTAATTGATTTTGTAATTTCTAGACCAACCACGTATTTACCAACTCTCTCTCTCTCTCTCTCTCTCTCTCTCTCTCTCTCTCTCTCTCCTTCTCTCTCTCTCTCTCTCTCTCTCTCTCATGTTTGAGGATAAAGTTACAATAACAAGCTTTTCTTCAAGTAGCCTATACTTCTTCTGCTTTCAAAACATTTACTTTCCTAAAAGTTAAATAGTCTTTAAGTTTATCTCATATAAGTAAAGTAAGCGGGTTGATAAGATAAAACAAAAAAATAAACCCCCGATAAGATTTGCTTCTTCGCAGGATCCAAGGGAAAAGATGTATTTTTCTCTGTCGAGGGTTGTGAAGTACCTCCTTGCCTCCTTATGCGAGGAAAAAGTTATCAGATCGACTTCAAATTTACTGCCAGTGAGTATATTCTTATGTTATATGGAATATGAGTTTGGAATATAATCCCGAATACAGCTATAGGCCTACAATAAACTGTATGTTCAAAGAGAGCGTGCTTTAGATTGCACGCATTATATAAAGCATTTGTTATTTTGAGTACCTTTCTTGTTTTACAATTGCCATGAATAATGTATTACTGAAATTGGATTTCCTTCGCTTATAAACCTCTTTATTACAGTATTGGGAATAGTGAGGTGGTAGTGAATTACAAAGATTTAAAGGGGAATCGGATTAATCCAGTAAATAATAATAAAAAAGATGTTGACTTGAGTTATTGTCTGAGTGGATAGCCTTTAGTCCAGTCAGCAAAGCTGATAAGGGATGAGGTCTTCACCTATGACTGGCAGAGACAAGTGACCGGACAATGTCTTAAAACCGACCATTTATACAAAACATCAGCACAAGCCCCTCTCTACTCAGGACAGGACCAGGTAGAGGCAGGTTATGGATTTTGATGACTCAGCAGGTAGACACAGACCTATAGGCAAACCTAAAATCTCCCTCCCTGATTTACAAGGACGGTGAGGTTGCGTTTTTTTTTTTTTTTATGTAAAAAATCGGAAGTATAGATTAGTTAGCAGTTAGCAAAACAATACAGAACACCGAAAGATGACTGAATAAATAAGCATATAAATCAATACAAAAATAAATCAAATAGATCAATATCAAGTGAAACAACACTGCCACTTCACATTAAATCGCCCAAAACTGAAAGTATAGCTAAACTCCAATAATTTTCAGTGTAATCCACCAAAGGAAAAAACATAATCTCTACTCGCTCCAATTCACTGGCCACTCTTACCATCAGGTGGCGCCACCGATACCCTAACGGTCGCTGCCTCGGCAAACATAGGCGGCCTTGAGGTCCCATGGCCAGGTCTTGATCCAGACGCTTGCAAGGGCGTCGAAGCAACCGCTAATCCCTGCCCCATTGAAGATGGAAGCCATGTTGAGTGGAACATGGAAGCGTTTGTTCTTTCGGAATATCCAAAGGTAGGATTGATCTATCTTAACATGTTCAGTTTTATTATTATTATTATTATTATTATTATTATTATTATTATTATTATTATTATTATTATTATTATTATCTCCTCTTATACCTATTGACGCAAAGGGCCTCGGTTAGATTTCGCCAGTCATCTGTATCTTGAGCTTTTAATTCAATACTTCACCACTCACCATCTCCTACTCCACGCTTCATAGTCCTCAGCCATGTAGGCCTGGGTCTTCCAACTCTTCTAGAGCTTTATTATTATTATTATTATTATTATTATTATTATTATTATTATTATTATTATTATTATTATTATTATTATTATTATTATTATTATTATTATTATTATTTCCAAGCTACGACCCTAGTTGGAAAAACAGGATGCTATTATCCCAAGGGCTCCAACAAGGAATAATAGCCCAGTGTGGAAAGGACATAAATAATGTATATGGGAGGTAATTAATAAGGAATATAAAATATCTTAAAATTGCTAAATCGGGCTTCGCTTTTCTAGGTTTTAAAATGTCCAGAGTTGTTCAATATTTCCTTTTCCAAAGTATAGGCCTACTTTCATCTTTAACTTTCGAATTCGTGATTTTGTTGTTCTTATATACACAGTTGCACAAATTATTCAATATTTATATCAGTACTATAAGAATAAGGTTATAGATAAGAAATATTTTGTATAGAATATCTACAATTTAAAATTTTAACCAAAAAACTATTTTCAACAAGTTTGTGACCATTTGGTTGATTATTATTATTATTATTATTATTATTATTATTATTATTATTATTATTATTATTATTATTATTATTATTAAATGCTAAGCTACAACCATAGTTGGAAAAGCAGGATGCTATAAGCCCAGGGGCCCCAACAGGGAAAATAGCCCAGTGAGGAAAGGAAACAAGGAAAATGAAATATTCTAAGAACAGTAAAAACATTGAGAGAGTAGAGGTCCCCCCCCCTTTTTTTTTTTTTTTCATTTGTTGATGTCGGCTACCCCCCAAAATTGGGGGAAGTGCCTTGGTATACGTATGTAGCCTATGTATGTAAAAACATTGAAATAAATATTTCCTATATAAACTATAAAAACTTTAACAAAACAAGAGGAAGAGAAACTAGATAGAACTGATGAGTATAAGTAGTGTTCATCTCCTTATTTCAAAATAAATAATGAGACATATACAAAATGGCTAAAAGATTGTAAATATCAAATTTGGGTTTAGGCTCATAGACGTCTAAAATATCAGTCTGTTAGGAAATAAAATTCCCAAACACACACACACACACACACACACACACACACTCTCTCTCTCTCTCTCTCTCTCTCTCTCTCTCTCTCTCTCTCTCTCTCTCTCTCTCTCTCTCTCTCTCTCGTGTAAAAAAATAATATTTTCCTTTTTTTTACAGCTCACAACGATGGTTACTTTCAAGTTGCTTGACCAGGATGGTAATTTACAAACCTGTGCCAAACTTCCAGCCCAGATAGTATAAGACAAAGACAAACGTAAAACAAGATATAGGCCTATTCTTAAAATTATAAATAAATTCTAAAATCTCTTTGGGTGTGTTTTTTTTTTCCTTCAAGAAATCTTTTTATTTTTTCTTATTATAATCTAATAGGAATTTCAATAAACAAATGCGTTCAGAATTCTGTCAGTAAATCGCCACTTGTAACCAAAAGGCAAGGATGAAATAACCGATGATCTGCATAGAGATTCGCCAGGAGAATATAACTGTCACTGCACCGCACAGGGCTCACTGTAGGCATTACAAAAGTTTGCAGCACCTACTAAAGACTATAGCCTTTAGCTGCACAAAATTTTTTAGTTTTGTATATTTTGTACAGAGTTCCCACTTCCTTTATTCCGATTATACTCTTTCAATCTGTTTTACTTTTATTCCCAGAACAATAGACTTATTTCATATGTAGCATTCAAGTTTAAAAACATATAGAATTTGTTCTTGGACAATTATTTATTCATTTGTAACAAATCAAAGAATTACCTGATAGGCAATCAGCATAAAGACAATTATATTCTATTATGGCAACTGTAGATTATGTTATAAATGATCTGTTGGAAATGACGGTTGAGATCCAACGTAGCATTTTGATTTTGCTCGATCTCAGCGCTGCTTTTAACACAGTCATTCATGAACTGCTACTTAATGCTTCACGGTCCATTGGTATTGAAGATTAAGCTTTTAAATATAAAAAAAGATTACTTGATAAACAGAAACTACTGTGTGCGAATTGAAAATTCTTATTCAATATACGAACTATTAAGATTAAGGACGCCACAAAGGTACGTAGGCCTATACTCGACCCAAGCCTATTCCTTATCTATAACCTTGATTTCTCAAAAGTATTACAAAGACACGGAGTGAAGTTAAAGCTATTTACGGAATGATACACAATTTCACTCTTCCATAGATGACAATGGTGATGCGGTTGATAATATAAAGTACTTTCTTACTGGTATGAAATAATGACAGTAGGGCAATTAAAACTAAATCAAAATAAAACCGAGTTTATGATAAAAAAGGCAATGTAAGAATCCTTTTATATTCGAATGGGCTACTGAGAATATAAACCACATTCTTACTAGTATGAAATAATGACAGTTAATAAATTAAAACTAAACAAAATAAAACTGAGTTTATGGTAAAAAAAAAAAGGCAATGAAAGAATCCTTTGATATATAAATAAATGTTAATGGCAATTTGGTCCTTATATCTAGTAGAGTTTATGGTCTAGATTTGTTACTGGACTGAAACTGTCTCTCAGTACTCTAATGAATAATTTAATAGGAGAGGAGGCAAGGAAAAGATGGGCGGAATATTTTGAAAGTTTGCTGAATGTTGAGGATGATATAATTGCTGTTCCAGGTGTTGAGGTGCCAGTGATGGGAGATGAGAATGAGAGAGAGATTACAATAGAGGAAGTGAGGAGAGCACTAGATGAAACGAGAGTAGGAAAAGCATCTGGTATGGATGGTGTGAAAGCTGAGATGTTGAAGGAAGGGGGTGTGACTGTACTTGAATGGTTGGTGAGATTGTTTAATGTGTGTTTTGTGTTGTCAATGGTACCAGTAGATTGGGTCTGTGCATGTATTGTACCACTATATAAGGGTAAGGGAGATGTGCATGAGTGTTGTAATTCAAGAGGTATTAGTTTGTTGAGTGTAGTTGGAAAAGTGTATGGTAGAGTACTGATTAATAGGATTAAGGATAAAACAGAGAATGCAATCTTGGAAGTACAGGGTGGTTTTAGAAGAGGTAGGGGTTGTATGAATCAGATTTTTACAGTAAGGAAGATATGCGAGAAATATTTAGCAAAAGGTAAGGAGGTGTATGTTGCGTTTATGGATCTGGAGAAAGCATATGATAGAGTTGATAGGGAAGCAATGTGGAATGTGATGAGGTTATATGGAGTTGGTGGAAGGTTGTTGTAAGCAGTGAAAAGTTTCTACAAAGGTAGTAAAGCATGTGTTAGAATAGGAAATGAAGTGAGCGATTGGTTTCCGGTGAGAGTGGGGCTGAGACAGGGATGTGTGATGTCGCCGTGGTTGTTTAACTTGTATGTTGATGGAGTGGTGAGAGAGGTGAATGCTCGAGTGCTTGGACGAGGATTAAAACTGGTAGGCGAGAATGATCATGAATGGGAGGTAAATCAGTTGTTGTTTGCGGATGATACTGTACTGGTAGCAGACACAGAAGAGAAGCTTGACCGACTAGTGACAGAATTTGGAAGGGTGTGTGAGAGAAGGAAGTTGAGAGTTAATGTGGGTAAGAGTAAGGTTATGAGATGTACGAGAAGGGAACGTGGTGCAAGGTTGAATGTCATGTTGAATGGAGAGTTACTTGAGGAGGTGGATCGGTTTAAGTACTTGGGGTCTGTTGTTGCAGCAAATGGTAGAGTGGAAGCAGATGTACGTCAGAGAGTCAATGAAGGTTGCAAAATGTTGGGGGCAGTTAAGGGAGTAGTAAAAAATAGAGGCTTGGGCATGAATGTAAAGAGAGTTCTATATGAGAAAGTGATTGTACCAACTGTGATGTATGGATCGGAGTTGTGGGGAATGAAAGTGATGGAGAGACAGAAATTGAATGTGTTTGAGATGAAGTGTCTGAGGAGTATGGCTGGTGTATCTCGAGTAGATAGGGTTAGGAACGAAGTGGTGAGGGAGAGAACGGGTGTAAGAAATGAGTTAGCGGCTAGAGTGGATATGAATGTGTTGAGGTGGTTTGGCCATGTTGAGAGAATGGAAAATGGTTGTCTGCTAAAGAAGGTGATGAATGCAAGAGTTGATGGGAGAAGTACAAGAGGAAGGCCAAGGTTTGGGTGGATGGATGGTGTGAAGAAAGCTCTGGGTGATAGGAGGATAGATGTAAGAGAGGCAAGAGAGCGTGCTAGAAATAGGAATGAATGGCGAGCGATTGTGACGCAGTTCCGGTAGGCCCTGCTGCTTCCTCCAGTGCCTTAGATGACCGCGGAGGTAGCAGCAGTAGGGGACTCAGCAGTATGAAGCTTCATATGTGGTGGAAATGTGGGAGGTTGGGCTGTGGCACCCTAGCAGTACCAGGTGAACTCGGCTGAGTCCCTGGTTAGGCTGGAGGAATGTAGAGAGTAGAGGTCCCCTTTTTTTGTTTTGTTTCTTGTTGATGTCGGCTACCCCCCCAAAATTGGGGGAAGTGCCTTTGGTATATGTATGTATGTAATAGGAATCACAGGATCTCATCTTAGAGACACTGATTTCTATAAAGAAATATGTGGATGAGTGTTCTGTAAAGAGAGTACGATTAACTATGTTATAAACAGAATTGATTATTGCAACTCTATGACAATCTACCCAAAGTATCCTCAGAGAGTCTGCTTCTTAAGACGTCACTCTTTGTATATTAATGTGCAATACGGACTCTGTAGGCCTATAATCAATAATATGCTATTTCCAATCTTTCTATTGTTTCGATCTGCTTAAGAGTGAATTATTGGTAAATTGTGATAGCTTCAGAAGTTACAAATTATAATAATCGGGGAAGTAAGATTGCTAAAAGGTATTACAACGCAAGCCTGAAGTTGAATTACCCATTTAGTATATTCATCTCCATATTAAACTATGATGGATGCCTATTGAAACAAAGAATAAAGTTTATGATATGCGCAATGACTCATCAAAATATCAGAAGCAGACGTCCAAAATATTTAAGAGAATTATTGCTACATGTCGTGTAGCCAACCAATCGTTTCGATATAGTTACGGATATTTTCAAGTTATTCCTTAACTTCTCAGTGTGACTGACACTCCAAGGAAAATATCCCTTAAGCTTAAAGTACAGTAAAAGTACAATAATGATGAAATAACGAGGGGAAAAAAATGGAAATACAAAGATAACTCTAAAAGTGAGAACATCACGTAATGGGGCGGATAAAGATATAGATAATGATGGCAATAAATTAAAAGAAATGTCATTTATGGTTACTTTGAAACTTGGGTGCATAAAAATCTACATGTTAAGTCACTTTTGTATACTGTATTCGCAAAGGCTAAGAATTGGGATATTATATATATATATATATATATATATATATATATATATATATATATATATATATATATATATATATATATATGTGTGTGTGTGTGTGTGTGTGTGTGTGTGTGTGTGTGTGTGTTTATATATATATATATATATATATATATATATATATATATATATATATATATATATATATATATATATATATATATATATATATATATATATATATATATATGTATATATATACATATATATATATATATATATATATATATATATATATATATATATATATATATATATATGTGTGTGTGTGTGTATATATATATATATATATATATATATATATATATATATATATATATATATATATATATATATATATGTATATTTATAAATATATATATATATATATATATATATATATATATATATATATATATATATATATATATATATATATATATATATATATATATATATATATATATATATATATATATATATATATACAGTATATACTGTATATATATTGTATGTCTATCTGTACGTTTTTAGAAAGCAGGAAATGCAATGGCAACAAGCTGAGCTTGTCATATATGATTTATTTTGTTGTTTTTGTACAGTTAGCCCACACAGCAGAACTATAATGCATATGTTTTAATTTCATTTTTATTTTTTAATAGAGTGGGGTTCCCCTACAGCATGGGACCGAAAAAGCAGCCATCACAGTAAAGTAATTAAAAGGAAGCATTCTACGTGCACTCGAGACTATCAAAATTTCTGCTAGATTTTAATCGTGTAGGAGCCGCTATAGATAGATGAAATTTAAGATATTTATCTCTACCCTAATGACACCCTTTTTTTATATTATGGATTTCTTTATTTCAATCATATTTTTTACATTAATATTTCTTACATTAATTTCTGCTAGATTTTAATCGTGTAGGAGCCGCTATAGATAGATGAAATTTAAGATATTTGTCTACCCTAATGACACCCTTTTTTAATGTTATGGATTTCGTTATTTCAATCATATTTTTTACATTAATATCCGCCTTTTTTTTATATCAGAATTTAAAGTTTTCTTTGAATACGAAATCATCAAATTCCCGAGCCTCGCCTTAGACAGGGTTGCCAGTTTGGCCTTTTTTCCGGCCAAAAAAAAAACTCAAATTTGACCTTTTGTATTTAAATAGGTTGGCCTTTAGTAATATGAAAAAAGCCGGCCCTTAAATACTATATTTTTGACCTTTTTCTATTAATGGGTTGACCTTTTAAAGCCTCTGTTGATTAGAAATTGACCTTTTCTCATTTAGAAAACCTGGCAACCCTGTCGCCTAGTATCCAAGACCCTTCGTTCCATGGACATTCGACTTTGCCCAAATGTCAAAGTCAAAGATGACGTCACTGTGAAAACAAAACAATTTGTCAGTGACTGGTTATTGACAATGGACGAAATCATAGCAGGTATAACATTGTTTACCAACATTTTTAACTGTTAAGGTGTCATGGTAAGTGGGTTGGATTGTGTGCAGGATCCTGCGGTAGAGCTTGAGCTCCCAAAAAGAGGAGTAGCCCTTCTTGCCCTGTTTAAGCTAATAGGCGTAGAAGGCAGAAATTAAATCTTCGAAGAAAGATGTCTTAGTTTGAGGATATTTTTTTTTTAAATGTTTTGTTAATTTGATATTCAAGTTACATTTAAGCTTAGTGTGTAGATGATTAACCTGTTATTATGCAGTGATTGAAACGAAGTTAAAAGTCTACTGTATTATGTTGTATTGGTATCATTCATTTGGTTTCATTATAGAACAGTGCAATATTAGTTAGGACATTGGAACTAGCATAAATAAGTAAGTCTTTGAAAATAAACTATTTTGAATACCATATACTATAGGTGAAAACCTTTATTCAGGAAGATACAGGTTTTAATATATAAAAAAAAAAAATGTATTGTTCCCTTGTCATCTTAGCACATGCCATTGGGGCTGCCTGCTGCTCAGTAATCCAGAAAAATGGGTGATTGTAGTTCGTTTGGACAGACAAAAAATTGCCAAATCTAAGAGCAGTCCCAGAGGGGCGTAACCATCCCGACAGGTAAATACGCAAGGATACAGCTCCTAGGTAGGGAAGCAAAACTTTGGTGGTGTTCTTGTATTTGTTTCGGAGCCTTTGTATACCAGCGGCCAGTTCCATTCGCGTGGGTTAAAAATGGACATCAACTAACATAAACTTTCCCCCTTAACCTAACCTGCAAGCCGTGTCCTTACCTACTTACCTAACGGGGGTGGCTAACGCCCCACTGCGACCCCTCTTACACTGCCGTATTCTAAGTTAGCCATAATAATACCTACAGGTGGCCGCTATCATACATACACTCCTTTGTTTCCCATTCAAAGTGTTGTCATTCAGTCATAACTTTTGAAATTTTACACATGGTCTGTCCCAACGAACCGCAAAGGCTCCCAGTAAAAAATTATGTGGTGCTTCTGACTTAATTTACTCGTTTGAACAGAATAAAAGACCCGTTTTATATTTCAAACCCATTCATTATTTGTTTTCAATATTGGAATGTGCAATATAATTACAGCTTATATTTTATTTATCATCTTAATAATGGAAATTTAGGGTAAAAATTTGATTGATACGTTTAGTCTGATAATGGGAAATGGAAGCCAAGTCTGTGTCCGAACAGAGGCTGGAGTGCGAAGCTACAAGTCGCCCCTTTGTAAGTTATGTATAATTGAACTAAAAGAGAAATTTGATAAATTAAATAACTCCAAAATACTAGGCCACGCAACTAACTCGCCTAGCGACACGTATTCTGCTTGCCAGGACGTAAGAATAACGAGATAATGTTTATTTGCGAGCAAAGTGAGCTACGTCAAAAAAAAAAAAAAAAAAAAACTTTAATTAATTATTGGTGAATACGTTCGATTAAGTAGGGAGGTATTTGTAGTGCAAAGAAAATGGCTATGACGACTCCTTAGAATGGGATAGAAAAATGATTTTTATGCATCCGAAAATCCTAGAAAATAAAAGCTCCAGTGTTTTGATCATGTTTCATTACTGGGTTTTGATTACGGTAACTTTTTTCAATTACGATGACGGGTTGGTTATGAAGGTCATTAGACTTGTACATGGTATATTTTAAGGTCTTTTGAACGTAATTGAAGACGATTTCTAGCGCAAACCCATAACTTTTTAGTTATGGTAGTCGACCTACCATATCTCAAAAATTATGGATTTCCATCAGAAATCATTACTTTATGCAAATCGTTCAAAATGCATTAAATAAGTTTTTTTCTACAAACTATTTATTGGACTGTTCTATACAGTAATTCTACCATTTGTTAAAGGTATTTCGATATGATATAAATTAAAAATATGACGTACTAAGTCAGTTTAGAAAGTCATTACTATAAATGATTAAGGATACTGCATCCTGGGTTGTGTTGAGGAGAAAGTTAGATTTCTGTGTATAATATTGCTAATGCACAAATAGAGATTTAGCCATATTTTATCCTGGGCTTGGGTGGATGGGTGATTAGTATGTTGGTAGTTGTCGCCAAATTTTTGTCTGCCAAAATACTTGCCCACTGCAACATGTACCACTTGCCAAAGCATAGAAGCAATGAGATGATATTGAATTGTGAGTGAAGCGAGTCGTAGTGGTGCAAAGAACAGCAAGTAAACGATTAGTGTTAGTTTGGCTGACCAACATATACATAAATACACTTAATCAAGTTTTGGTGGTGATGGACGGTTAAGGATGATTCTCATTTTCTGTAAGGGTGGTAGGCCTGGTGACCCAACAATTTACAAACCTACTGGGTAGGTAAATTTACATTACTGATTGTGAATTTTTTTTTTTTTTGTACATCATACTATTACAGTACTTACTCTTCGTGTAAGGTGTAGCCCTTAATGACATTTAAGCTAAGTCTAATTGGTAACAATGGTGTAGGATAGCTTAGTTATACTGCATTATGTATTAATTTTGCCTTAGTTCAGTGTTTTTATATTAGGATTGTATGGCTGTAACCATTTTAATGAAATATTTTTATGTTTTAACCAAAAATTACATATATTGGTCATATTTCATAGTACTGTAAGCTATATACAGTTGTTGGATATACCTAGTTCATGGCACTCCATAATACCATATCTACTTTGAGGGTAAAATCACCTTACAGATGTTGAAGAGGTACTGTAATTCTATATTTAAAATTACCTTTGAACATGTTAAATTAATGCAGTTAAAAAGTAAAGGCAAGATTCGAGAAATAAGAGTAGAGAAAGACTGATGAATGAAGTCTAGTCAATCTTCCAGTGAAACTTTTTTTTCCCTTTATTCAATTCAGTTTGAGATGGCTGATTAGGCTTATAAGTTAACCTTTAAACACCCCCCCCCCCCCCCACGTTTATCATTAATTGGGCTTATACTGTAGTTAGAAACAGGTTTTTTTTTATTCCCAATATTCAGAGTTCATTGGTGTCACCTGACCTAACGTTGTGCTCATATCCTTTCTTATTGATAATCTCTGGGTAACTCTAACCTGACCAAGGACAATGTTAATATTAGTGGAGAAAACAAGATTACATCACATTCTAACCCAGGGTGTCATATCCTACTGGACTGGGAGGGACAGTCCTCCATGGAGGCCATAGAACTACTGCATACAGTTTCAGCTTAGTTTGTATTCCTTTCATTATTATTTCGTAAGTGAAGGATCAGTGTCAGGTTAGGTAGGGTTTGGCCTGAGTCGGGTAGAACAAAGCCCTTCAAAGTTCAATTATGAGACCCTAGGTAAGGTTAGATTTAGAGGTTAATCGAGGCTAACTCTCCTTTCCTTTGACAGAATTCTCATTTGAGAGAAGATGTATAAACTTAGTGATATGGGTTATGCAATGAGTGATAATCATAAGTGAAGCAAGTGTTTTACTCGTCCAAATATTTTGAAATCTATTTCTATTGAAATGATGAGTTTTGATGTTTTTACCCTTTATTAGGCAGGTGTCTATTACAGGTATAAGTGTATTGTGTAAAAAGAGATATAGATTATAGTAAATGTGTGAGAGGTTAGCAAATACTGTATGGCTATTTGTTCCTGCTCGTATAGAAACCTTTCATCTTTTATAATAAGGAAATGCTTTTAGCAGAGCTGAAACAGCCATTGAATCATTAATAAGGTAATTAATGGCAGGTGTTGAATGGGGGTGAATATCACCCCCTCACCTGTCTGAAGCTTTTCACTTTCGTCCTTGGCCGCAACAAGTACGGATGTAATGTTGCGTCCTTATCAAAGGCTTTTTTTTTTTTTTTTTTTTTTTTTTTCTTCTTGCTGGTAATTATGGATGTGAAGAAACCAAAGAGTTACTTCTTTATGTACTGTAAATAAATAGGGAATGTATTTTCTGTGTGAGCTGGTATGACTGTTGAAATCGTTAATGAGGCAGTTAATGGTAGGTGGTGATTGCTGGCGAGAAGCCCTGCTCCTCTACATACCAATCTTCTGGGCCCTATCAGTTTATTCATCCCCATGGTAGACAGATAGGAGGTTGCAGGAGTCGACTCTTTTGCTCCCATACAGGACTAGGCAGACTGACATATCCCAGGAAGAAAAAAAACAATGTATTTGGTTCCATGGGAACTAACAACCCACCAATCAGTGAGTGTCTCAATTTTAAAGGATGAAAAGTTTGTATAAGTGTAAGAACAAATAACAAACATTAAAAGTAATTTTTTAAAGTTAAAACTTCCTACCTCAACCACCCATCTCTGTCCTTGAGCCAAAAGTCAAAAGAGAAGAGCTTCAGACAAGTGGAGAGGGCTACTTGCCCGCGCTCACCACCAGTCATTAAATACCTCGCTCTGCTGAAGACATATCCCTATTTTAAAGGACTCGGGTTTGTATAGCTAGGAAAAATACAAATTAGTGTACGTACTTTTTAAAAAAAAATTATTTTGAAAGGTAAGCGTATAAATCTGGCTGATTTTCATAAAAATATTTTTTCTCCGTTAATATTTATTTTAAAAAGAATGCCAGCCCACTTTTATTGCCAGGTGATGTCCTTATGCTCTTGCCTCTTGGTACTCAACTTTCATATTTAAAAAATGTATTTTGAAGATAAGCGAGAAATTAAAATTATTGCCGGACTGAATGGCATGACTCAAAATTTATTAATGATAACTCCATTAGGAAATTAATTGAAAGTTTCGTATGTTATAATGAAAAAATCTAAGATATAACTGTATTATTAGTCATTGAAAACAAAATTGGTTGAGCACAAAATTTATTAATGTATTAGCTTTAGGGGTTAATGCTGTCAGTGTACTTCGTACGGTGTCCTGTAGGCAGTGCTAGGGTCTTTGCAGCTTTTGTTTCTGTACCTAGCTGCACCTGCTTTATAGCCTTCGACTATACTTCCGTTCGTGCTTCCTTTCTTCTACCTTGCTCCCTCCCATCAATCTATGGTCAGGGATGACTAGGTAATGGCTGCAGTTGACTCGGCCGGGAGACCTATCCAAAATCCCCGCATCCTTAGCTCAGAAGGATGGTGAGGTTACAGACACTACAAGAAACTGTCAAGCTTGAGCGAGTCTCGAACTCCCGTCCAGAAGGTTGCTAGGCAGGGACATTTCCAGTAGGCTACCACAACTGAATGGCTTCCTAGGCCCCAGTTCTAAGCCAT
This sequence comes from Palaemon carinicauda, assembly GCF_036898095.1. Lineage (NCBI taxonomy): Eukaryota > Metazoa > Arthropoda > Malacostraca > Decapoda > Palaemonidae > Palaemon > Palaemon carinicauda. Next base: position 61,059,852 of record NC_090731.1, read on the forward strand.
ACGGCCACAATTGATAAATGAAGTCAATGTTTAGTATTGGTTATATTTTTATGTTTTAGATTTTTATTTTCATTTGTAAACTGATTGTCTTACATTTTATTTGTTTTTATGTTTTATATATTTATTTTTGGGCTCAAGCCATGTCGTCCTGATGGAAGTTCCTATAGGGTAGCTTCCTTGGGTATATTACAACTACGGCGATATTCCCAGAGAATTTACCTTAAGGTACCCAGAATTCTAACTCCTGGAGCGAATATCCCTAATAAAAGAACCAGGGATATCGCAAAATATCAGAGGACGTATTCTTGACACGCCACATGGCAATCTGCACCCCGAACAGAGATAACACTTCGAAGGGGTCAATTGGCAAGAAAACGAAAACGAGAAAGAAAAAGGAGAGCCGCTCGCAAGGCTCTCTCTTCTCCCGTTTCGTAAGCGTGCATTGCGCCACTCACGGCGCCATCTGCATTCCTTTTTGCGTAGCTTAACAACTCGGTGTTTTTTCCTGTGTTTCTCGCAAAATCTTTTATTTATTAATCAATTTATTATGCTTTCTCCAACTTCGTCTGCCTCTGATAAGTTGAGTATTATTTCTTTTATGTATAAATGTAGGCTCTTGGTAATTTTTAAAGTGATTAATAGTAATAATCTTTGTTAAAAGAGCTGTTGCCTACCGGAGGCGTCCTGGACGCTGTCGCTCGCCAGAGCGACGTTCCTGGCTGTTTGCTTTAATAATTTTAGCTGTTTATCGTTACATAGGATTTCCTTATACGATGCTTTTAGTATTATTTGTCTTGGCGAAGTATTCGCCGATTCTGGCCTACGCTAGACCGTGTAGCCTAGTCGTTTGGCCCTAGTACTTTCCTGCATGATATTTGGATTTCCGAGTGTTTTTAAAAATTTTATTGAAGCTTTAGGCAGTTTTATACATTTAAGATTATATTGATTTTTCCAAGATAGTATACGAGTGAGTTTCGGTGATTTAGGTAATCGATTCTCTTGGCGCCTAGGCTAAGTTGCCTATGGGGCCTTAGTATACTTTCTCATACCCCCCCGGTTGCTCTCTTTTCTTCGGAGAAGGTGTGCAATCCCTTTCCCTCTGTTTAAGCCATGGGCTTAACCCTAGTGGTTTATCTGAATTAACTTTCGATACAACTATATTAGGGTGTTACTGTTCCTTCCTGTTCCAGTAAGTCTGGCTTCTGAGAGGGGGCAGAACATCAGAGTTCTTAGTCTGAGTCTGTTTTTGTCTGGCTTGGGGTGGAGACTCCCTCGCTAGTCTGACACAGACATAGGAGGCTTAGCCTCCTTAGGTCACTTTCGAAGGTTTCTGTACGAGATGATTCCTTCTTCTTGTGATCTAGCAGACTAGTCCTTTGTTGCTGTTCTCGGTGGCGAGGATAAGATCCTTTCCCTGGGAATAGCAACACCTTCCTTGCTTTGGTTCCGTGGGGGTTGGCAAGTATTGCTGGCCTCCCTCCTCGGATCTCCCTTAGGCTAAGATGAGTTTTCTTGGCTGCGGGTGATTCATTACTAAAGTAAGGTTGGTAGGACCCTCTTCGTCCCTTCCCCCTCTTTTCTCTGTAATGGCCTAGCCGTTACATTACTGTCCGTCGTTCTACATCTGTACCTAGCATAGGTTAGGATGTGGAGTTGACTCAGTCCCTTGCCGGCCGGCAAAAGTCTTCTGCTTTGAGTGCTGCCCGGACCTCCCTTGGTCCCTCATCCATGTTTGTCTGTAGAGCCAGATGGCATTGGTCAGGAAGCCTGAATTAGATTCTCCCCTTCCTTATGAGCACTCTTTCGGATTGCCGGGCTTTGAGGTAGTACAGTCTCTTATCCCGGCATCCATTCTGTTTTCTTCTAGTGTTGTACCTTGTGTAGTTGCCGGCCGGCACTGTAACTGCCGGCCGGCACATGCATTTGAACCAGCGTTCTGCCGCCTTATAGCTCTTATGTAGTATACTTTAGAGCTAGTTATGGTGAGTTGCCGGCCGGCACATTACCTTCTATACTGTACCAGTATTCTTCAGTATAGTATATACTGTAGGGAGAAAACTATAGTATAGTATTGTTACAACACTGTGTTTTCTAACATTTTTGTGTTGTCTTGCACAGCCCTTTGGTGTTGCCTTACAGATAAAGAAAGTGAGTTCTTTCTTGTCTACTATCCGGTATTTTTATGAATAGAACTTACCTGGCAGTTATATATATATAGCTGAGTGTCCGACTGCGGCAGAATTTAATCGAAAATCGCGGCAACCTCCTTGTGGTGGTTGTTTGGTTAGATGGTTAACAACCCTTACAGGGTGGTACTTGGAATCATTCCCGTTTTCTGTTCCTCAGATTATCTCTGCCGGCCGGATCGACAACATTGTTGGTCCGCCTTTCAGAGTTTTTCGGATCGCTTTCCCTTCATCGCCTTTTTGGACTTCGTTTTTGGTGAAGTACACTGTGTTGGGATTTGGCAATCGTGTTGTTTTGTTTTTTTGTCTTTTTTCCTTTATTATCATGAGTGAGAAAATTCAGTATCGTGTTTGTGCGAATGATATTTGCAAGGTGAGGTTGCCGAAAATTTCGGTTGACCCTCACACTATCTGTATGGGTTGCAGGGGGTTTGAATGTGCTTTAGATAATAAGTGCAAGGAATGCGAGGTTTTAAGTGATGATGATTGGTTAGCTATGAAGCGCTATGTGCGCAAACTTGAGATTGATAGAGTTAGAAGAGCTAAATCAAAGTCAAAGTCTGCTAGTGAGCCTAGCTTAGATTTATCTATTGACCCTTTGCTTGTAACCCCTTTGGAAGGTATTCCTTCCCCAAATGTAGTGACTCCTGCCCCTTCTACAGGATCTGTGCCTACGGATGACCCTGGGTATGCTAAATTAGCTGCCGAATTGGAGGCCATTAAAGCGCAGTTGGAGGCCTTTAAAGGTAAGGGTGTAGGTGAAATTAGTGCTTGTGAAAGTGCAGTGGAGGTGGCGACTGATCGAATCTGTCATACCCCTAGGTCTAGACCTCTACCAAGCTCCCAGGACCAAGGGAGAAGGTACGTCGAAAGCCGAAAGGGGGTGAGAGGTGCTTATCCTCGGTCAGTCGTCGCCTCAGACAGTCCTGTTGCGATCTCCCAGGCTGCTCTTGACCGCCGTAGGAAAGGCGTGTCGGATTCGTTTGTGTCTTCGCCTGATCATTCTCCCAGACGTAATTGGCGTTATGAATCAAGACCAATGAAGAGAGGGTGGAACCGGGACGTGCAGTCTCGCTCTCCCTCTCCCGGTTCGAGTAGCGGAGACCTTGATCCTTCGGAAGACGATTTCGATGTTCCTGTTAAAAGGGCGAAACAGAGAGTCCTTAGCCCAGTTAATCCGACTAGACTCCCTACTTCTTCTGCCAGCGCTCCCAGTCAAGCCGTACGACAACTGCCGCCTTCGGCACCGCGAGAGCCAGTGGAGGTTGCTAAAGCTTTCATGGTTGTTATGCAAGAACAACTTTCATCGTTAGTTAAAGCTTTCAGCCACCCTTCTCAGTCCGTCAGACGTAAGGACGTCTCTTTGCCTGTTAAGAGATCTTCTTCTAAGAGAGATTTTAGTATCTCTCCCAAGAAACCTCTGCGCACTTCGTCGGCCGTACGACAACGCACACCCTCTTCATCGGCACGCTGCCAGGAATTGCCTTCCCCCCTCTCCCGGCGCCAGGACGATACTGCCTCTCGTTCTCGGCGCCGTGACGATTCCGTTTCCCTTTCGAAACGCCTGGACGTTACTGCCTCGTTTCTTAGGAAACAGGATGAATGCAGTCTGCATTTTCAAGGCGACGGCAGCCTGCATCTTCAGGACGCTTCCGTTTCTCATCATCGTGACGATACTGCCCCTCGTCATCGTGACGATACCGCTTCTCGTCATCGTGACGATACCGCTTCTCGTCATCGTGACGATACCGCTTCTCGCCGACTGGATGTTAGCGGCGCTCGGCGCCAGGATTCAAACAGCTCTCGCTGCCAGACTGCTGGCAGCCCAACTCTTCGGGATGTTATCCTTGAGCAGGACCTCGAAGATATTTCGGAAGAGGAAGAAAAACCTGCCGACTCTTCTAGCGATTACAAGGTTCTTTCTCGCTCTCTTTTGGAACTTTATGAGGAGGAATTTCAACCTTCGGCCCCTCGTTCTCCTCAGTCTCAATTTACCAGGAAGAAAGCTACTAAGTCTTCGGCCTTCATCAAAATGAAACTTTCAATTTCGGCCAGGAAAGCTCTCGCTAAAGTGGATGATTGGATGAAGGAACGGAGACAAGCTGTCAAGACCACCTTTTCTTTTCCACCGTCTCGGCTCGCTTCCAAGGCCGGTATGTGGTATGAGACAGGGGAACCTTTGGGGTTAGGAGTGCCTTCCTCCTCCCAAGGTGACTTCTCGGCTCTTGTGGACTCGGCAAGAAGGCATGCTTTAAACTCTGCCAAGGTGATGTGGTCCATGTCGGAGCTTGATCACCTCGTCAAGTGAATTTTCAGTGTTTTCGAGGTTTTCAGTTTCCTGGACTGGTCTCTCGGGACTCTGGCCAGGAAGTCTGAACTCCTGGAGGACGCGAAGGATCTGACGAGTATCATGTCCTGCATGGACAAAGCTCTAAGGGATGGAGCTAATGAATTGGCTTCCCTTTTCTCAGCAGGGGTCTTAAAGAAGAGGGCCCTTTTGTGCTCCTTCACCTCTAGATCTGTGACTGTTGCCCAGAAGTCGGAGCTACTTTACGCCCCTTTTTCACGTCGTCTTTTTCCTGAAGCTCTGGTCAGAGATATGTCCCTTTCTCTGGCTCAGAAGGCTACTCAGGACCTTTTGTCTCGGTCGGCTAGAAAGACCTTACCTGTTGCTCCTGCTCCTCTGAAGAAGGAGGAGAAGAAGTTTCAACAGCCCTTTCGGGGCAGGATCTCCTCGAGAGCGGATTTTAGGGGGAGAAGACAAGAGTCAGGGCCAAGGACCAGCAGGGGTGCGTTTAGGCCCCTGTCCAAAAAATGAGATGGAAGTCATCCAGACACCAGTAGGGGCAAGACTGTCTCGTTTTTGGCAGTCTTGGAAAAGGAGAGGGGCGGACACCTGGTCCCTCTCAGTCGTCAAGGAAGGTTACAAGATCCCCTTTTTAAAGAAACCACCTCTCTCAGACTCTCCCCTAGCCTTAGTGGCTCAGTACACCGACGCGGGGAAACGAGAGGCTCTTCTGGAGCTAGTCGACCAGATGTTGGTCAAGGGAGCAATAGAGCCAGTTCAAGACCTCGCCTCCCCAGGCTTTTACAATCGCCTGTTTCTGGTTCCCAAGAACTCGGATGGATGGAGACCAGTCCTAGATGTATGCTCTCTGAACGCCTTCGTGGAGAAAACAAAGTTCTCCATGGAGACGACTCAGTCAGTGCTGGCTGCAGTTTGTCCAGGAGAGTGGATGGTTTCTCTCGACCTGCAGGACGCTTATTTTCACGTCCCCATTCATCCGTCTTCGAGGAGATATCTGAGGTTTGTGTTCCAGGGCAAGTGCTTCCAGTTCAGGGCACTTTGCTTCGGTCTCAGCACAGCTCCCCAAGTTTTCACCAGACTAATGGCGAATGTGGCAGGCTGGTTACACCAGGAGGGGATAAGGGTCTCCTTATATCTAGACGACTGGCTGATCCGGTCACAGTCGAAAGAGAAATGTCTGGAGGACCTAATGAAAACTTATACGATCACTCAGGACCTGGGACTCATCGTCAACTGGGGGAAGTCTCAGACTGAGCCGAATCAGACTATTCTCTATTTGGGGATAGTTCTGAATTCAGTTCTTTTTCAGGCTTCTCCCTCCCAGGAGAGGCAGACCAGGTGCCTGGACAAAGTCAAAGACTTTTTGAGGAAGCAGGAATGCTCAGCGAAGGAGTGGATGAGTCTGCTGGGAACTCTATCCTCCCTGGAGCAGTTTGTCCCTTTGGGGAGACTGCACCTAAGGCCTCTGCAACACTTCCTCGCAAAGGTTTGGAACAGAAAGATCCAGGAGGACACTTTTTCTTTTCCCATTCCGACAGAGATCAAGGATCTTTTAATGTGGTGGCTGGACCCAGCTCTGTTGGGAAAAGGGATCTCCTTGTTCAAGAAGAACCCTGACCTAGTGTTATTCTCAGATGCGTCCGAGTCAGGCTGGGGAGCAACACTAGGGAACAAAGAGGTCTCAGGAATTTGGGAAGGGAGTCAGGTCAGTTGGCATATCAACAGGAAGGAATTGATGGCCATTTTGTTAGGGCTCAAGGCCTTCAAAACCTCGGTGTCGGGAAAGACTGTGGAGATCAATTCCGACAACACCACAGCTCTCGCGTACATAAGGAAGCAAGGGGGAACTCACTCCCTCTCTCTGTTCTCAACTGCGAGAGAGCTTCTCCTCTGGGCGAACGAGAACGAGACCCAGCTGTTGACAAGGTTTGTTCAAGGGCAGAGAAACATCAGGGCAGACATGCTCAGCAGGAGGGGACAGGTCCTTCCTACAGAGTGGACTCTCAACCCGCATGTCTGTCGGAGCCTCTGGAAGTTGTGGGGCAGACCAGTAATAGACCTTTTCGCCTCCGGTCTAAACAAGAGGATCCCCAACTACTGCTCCCTAGTCCCGAACGAGGAAGCTGTTGCAGTGGACGCCTTCTTGATGGATTGGACGGGGCTGGACATGTATGCCTTTCCCCCGTTCAAGATCATCAATCTGGTTGTCAGGAAGTTCGCTCTCCTCAATTCGGGACGAATGATCCTAGTGGCTCCATTCTGGCCTGCGAGAGAATGGTTCACCGAAGTGGTAGGGTTGCTGATGGACTTTCCAAGAAGACTCCCGGCAAGTCCAGATCTTCTCAGACAACCCCACTACGAGAGATTTCACCAAAACCCCCTCGCTCTCAATCTGACTGCCTTCAGACTGTCGAGAAGCTCGTTAGATCTCGAGGCTTTTCGGCACAAGCGGCGAAAGCTATTGCCAGGGCAAGGAGGATCTCTTCACAAAGAGTCTACCAGTCAAAGTGGGAGACCTTTAGAGCTTGGTGCAGGAGGCGCAAGGTTTCCTCGTCCTCTACCTCTCTAAGCCAGATTGCAGACTTTCTTTTGTACCTCAGGCAGGATGCTAAGCTGGCTGTATCTACCATTAAAGGATACAAGAGCATGCTCTCAACCGTCTTTAGGCATAGAGGCTTAGAGTTATCTCAAACTAAGGACTTGCAGGACCTCATTAGGTCTTTTGAGACAACGAAGCAGGTGCACTTAAGACCCCCTTCTTGGAACGTGGATGTGGTGCTTAAGTTTTTGTGCTCCAGGAAGTTTGAGCCTATCTCGCAAGCTTCTCTGCGAGATGTGACTAAGAAAACCCTCTTCCTTTTGTCTCTAGCAACTGCCAGGAGGATCAGCGAGGTCCAGGCAATCGAGAAGCGTGTAGGCTTCACCCTAAATGGAGTGGTTTGTTCCTTGAGGTTCGACTTTCTCGCCAAGAATGAGAACCCTTCGAAACCCTGGCCTAGGACTTTTGAAGTCCCTAACCTCACGAATCTAGTAGGTCAGGAACAGGAAAGCCTCCTCTGCCCGGTTAGGGCTCTCAAGGCTTATTTGGCCCACACTAAGAGCGTGAGGGGTGCTTCCAACTCCTTATGGTGTTCGGTGAAGGATCCTCAAAAACCCCTATCAAAGAACGCTTTGTCCTTTTTCCTGAGGGAAACTATTAGGGAAGCCCACCTCTTTTGTGAGGAAGAAAACTTCGCCCTGTTAAAAGTACGGGCTCACGAAGTAAGGGCCATTGCTGCTTCACTGGCATACCGGAAAAATATGTCAGTTAAGCAGATCATGGACGCAATGTTCTGGAGGAGCAACTCTGTCTTCGCTTCTCATTACCTCAGAGAGGTAAGAGTGGACTATGACAAGTGTTATACCTTGGTCCCATACGTAGCTGCGGCTTCTGTATTAGGCAAAGGAGTTACTACCCCCACTCAACCTTAGTTTATGTACTTGTATTTGGGTTTGTGTTTTTTATGATTGTCTGAGGTCCTCGTCCTGTGGTACGGTTCCCTCAGTCCAGATAGATAGTTTATATCTATTTCTGCAAGGTTAGGTGGTTAGCTTTAGTAAGGTTGCAGGTTTTTTATATGGGAAGGTAGTTTTCTGAAGTCTAGTCAAGTTGTTGGTCCTACCCCTTTGACAGACTCGATTGAGTTGTTTGCAGCGTAGCAGGTCTACTCCTGGCTGAACACTCCTAAGGAAAAGCGACTCTAGAGGCAGTTACCTTTGAAGTCAGCTACCTTAGCAGGTAAGGAATCAAGGTGTTTGTTCTCCTACAACTCTTTTGTTGTTTCCCCAACTATGTTTTTCTGTCTGTTTCCCTCCTCCAAATGTGTGAATCAGCTATATATATATAACTGCCAGGTAAGTTCTATTCATAAAAATGGAGTTTTTATGATAAAACAAAGTTTTATGAATACTTACCTGGCAGTTATATATATATTTTAAAGCCCACCCACCTCCCCTCAGGAGACAGGTCGGGCAAAGATAATCTGAGGAACAGAAAACGGGAATGATTCCAAGTACCACCCTGTAAGGGTTGTTAACCATCTAACCACACAACCACCACAAGGCGGTTGCCGCGATTTTCGATTAAATTCTGCCGCAGTCGGAGACTCAGCTATATATATATAACTGCCAGGTAAGTATTCATAAAACTTTGTTTTATCATAAAAACTCCATTTTAAAATCATCCCTTAGGTGTGAGCTACACCTGTTTCCTCTGGAAATTTTTCATTGGATGCACTAGGATAGATTAACCATACGATTTTATTATCTGGAAGGTTGCAACAATTGACTGTGCGGGAAACACAAGTGTGTGTGTTTCCTTTCTGTTTTGTTATGCTAAACTGTGCATATCCAGTGATACGTAGTTCACTTGATACTCATGGAAATTTCTTCTCTTTACAGGAGGACCATCCGAAGTGCGGAAGTGTTTTCTGCAACGTCCGCAGCAAGAACTTCTGCGGACATGAGTTATGTAGGAGGCACGCAGCATGCGCTGTCTCCAAGGGTGATCTCCGGTATTGGGACCCTCAGGTATGTACCGTGTGCACTAACCTGGTTGCTGAGGCTTTTGATTCCCCTAGGACGGCGGAGTCAAGGGATATAGCAAGGGAGAAGCTTCGTACCTGGGTAAGGGGTTTCCAGAAGAACACCTCTGGACCTTATCTTCCAAGTGAGAAGATGAGGACTTACCTTTTCCCCAGGGCATCAGCTGATGCAGTGATTCCCCAGCCTCAAGAGGAGATCCCCCTAGTTCAGATCCCGGTGGATGCTGAAGTCGCGGTCGCCTTGCAGGACATCCAGTTGGACGACAGGATGTCCGACGTGTCCGAGCGTCTGGAGGAGGACCTCCTGGCAGAAGGCCAGGATGAAGATCAGGCTCCAGACATGGAAGAGGAAGAGGTCGACGAGGTGTCGGCTGCTGCGGTTCAGGTCCCTGAACCTATTCCCTCAACTTCGTCCGCTCTCCCAGTAGAGCTGGGACAGGCCCTCTCCTCCATCGTTGGAATGATCCAACAGATGCAGAAGGAGAATAATGAGAAGGCAGCTGCAATGGAACTGCAGATGCAGAAGCTTGCAGCTTCACGTGGGCCCCAGAAGAGGCTCAACGTGAAAGACCTTCCCTTGTGCTCAGATGTTAACCCGTGGAAATATGCTGAGCACATGCCGATGACGGTCGGAAAGATCGTCATGTCGGAAAAGTTGGGCTCAGTTCCCTAGAGGAGGTGGAATTCTGGCCCAGCAAAGGGTCGTATCCGGACTGTTATGTCCGTTTGAGGAAGGAACCAGCTTCAAAGGAGGAGACAGAGCCGAAGGAGGTCATAATGATGGACCATGCTAAGGCTCAAGCTTTGCTTTCATCCTCGATGAAAGAGAGGGGCTTCACGAACTCAAAGGTGGCTGCTTTGAGTAAGAAGCACCCTTCCTTTGTGTCCTCCCCTGCTAGAGCCTTCCCCTTTTTGCAGAAAGGGTTTGCGGCTGTGCTAAAAGCAGTCAAGGCTGGCAAGCCATGCCCCTCCTTGGAGGAGTGTAAACCCTTGTCGCTGGCCCTACCTATGGACCACAAGGACTGGAAGGACGTCCATCTTACCTTCTCAGTCGGGAAGTTGGAGGCTGACATTGCCGGACGTCAGTTCGGTGAGAACCTCCCTAAGCTGTCTGACTTTCTTTTGCGGAGGGAGCTCGAGACGAAAGAAAGACTGGCTGCCTCAATGTCTCTTCAGACCACTCTTGAGACGATGGCAAGTGAACCCAAGGTCCATGAGATGTTCATGGTAGTGGCCAAGACTCATCTGGCCACAGTGACGAAGGATCTTTACAGCTTCGTCAGGGCGAGGAGAGCTTGTAGGGAGTTTGTGTTCGCCTCGGCTGCGGTGAGGCACGAGCCAAGGAAACTAATCTCCTCCAACATTTGGGGCAAAGACCTTATCCCTAGCGAATCGGTCAAGGAGGTTGTTGATAAGGCCGCCACGGAGAATAGAAACCTTCTCCAGAAGTGGGGCCTGTCTATCAAGAGAAAGTCTTCCCCGGATGAGGGTCCCCAACCAAAGAGGAAGACTTAAGAGGACTAGGCTACCCTCTCGGCCAGCCAAGCCATTTAGACAGCAACAGCAATTGCCTATGCCTTCAGTGCCCCAGATGGTGGCACAAACCCCGACCACATTCCAGTGGGTACCCCAAGCCGTGTCGACACAGTCTCCGGCATTTAACCCAACGTTCGAAGGGCAGTCAACTTCCTTTCGAGCAAAGCCTAGAGGAGCAGTCAGAGGCTCGTCTAGGCGCCCTGCAAGGGGAAGAGGATTCAGGGGTGGTCGCGGTCAGGGAGGCAAGACCTCAGGACAGCAGTCGAAGTGAGATGATACCGGTAGGAGGGAGACTTCAGAATTTTCGGGATCGGTAGACCTTCGATCCCTGGGCCCACAGCCTACTCAAGAATGGACTGGGCTGGAGCTGGTACAGCACTCCACCCCCGTGCCCTCGTTTTTTCCAACACTCCACCCCCGTTCTGGAGGAGTACATTCAAGAACTGTTGGAGAAAAAAGTGATCCGAAGGGTAAAGTCCATCAAATTCCAAGGGAGGCTGTTTTGTGTTCCCAAGAAGGACTCGGAGAAACTCAGAGTCATTCTGGACTTGTCGCCACTCAACAAGTTCATAGTGAACTGCAAGTTCAAGATGCTAACACTGCACCACATAAGGACCTTACTGCCCAAGAGGGCATTTACCGTCTCCATAGATTTGTCAGACGCCTATTGGCACGTTCCAATCAATCGCCGACTCTCCCCCACCTAGGGTTCAAGCTACAACAAAGACTATACGCCTTCAGAGCCATGCCATTCGGGCTAAATATAGCCCCAAGGATCTTCACGAAGCTTGCGAGCGTAGCTCTCAAACAATTACGCCTAAAGGGAATTCAGGTGGTAGCCTACCTGGACGACTGGCTGGTGTGGGCAGCATCCAAGACAGAATGTTTGCAAGCTTCCCTGCAGGTGATCCAGTTCCTAGAGTATCTAGGCTTCAAGATCAACAGAAAAAAAGTCTCGACTTTCTCCATCTCAAAAGTTCCAGTGGCTGGGAATCCACTGGGACCTAGTGTCACACCAATTCTCCATCCCGGCGAAAAAGAGGAAGGAGATAGCTGGTTCTGTCAAGAGACTTCTGGATTCCGAAAGGATATCAAGACGTGAACAGGAGAGTGCTGGGTTCTCTCCAGTTTGCTTCGGTAACAGACCCGGTGCTAAGAGCACAGCTAAAGGATGCAACCAGAGTTTGGAGAAGTTATGCATCAAACGCGCGAAGAGATCTGAGAAGACCAGTTCCGCTTCGTCTACGTACTCTTCTCAGGCCTTGGTCCCATGCCAGACAACTAAAGAAGTCGGTACTTCTTCAGCCACCTCCCCCCTCGTTGACTATTCACACAGACGCCTCGAAGGAGGGGTGGGGAGGTCATTCTCATCGGAAGAAGGCCCAAGGGACTTGGTCCAATCTATTCAAGACATTTCACATAAACTTTCTGGAAGCTATGGCAGTGCTCCTTACCTTGAAGAAAGTCTCCCCGCGTCGCTCGATCCACATATGGTTGATGCTGGACAGCGAGGTGATTGTGAGATGCTTGAATCGACAAGGATCAAGGTCACCACCTCTCAACCAGGTGATGTTGGCCATCTTTCGACTGGCGGAAAAGAAGAAGTGGTTCCTGTCGGCAGTTCACCTTCAAGGAGTCCGCAATGTGACAGCAGACGCTCTATCCAGGTTCACACCGATAGAGTCGGAATGGTCCCTAGACGCAGGATCGTTCTCCTTCATCTTGAGTCAAGTCCCAGAACTGCAGATAGACCTCTTTGCGACGAAAGACAACAAGAAGTTGCCCCTGTACGTGTCCCCGTACGAGGACCCCTTGGCGGAAGCAGTGGACGCGATTTTCCTCGACTGGAACAGATGGTCCAGGATCTATCTGTTCCCTCCTCACAACCTTCTGTTGAGGGTCCTCAACAAACTTGAGATCCTTCAAGGGAGTAGCGGCAATAGTGGCCCACAAGTGGCCGAACAGCGTGTGGTTCCCTCTGGCATTGGAACTACGGCTGAAGTTTCTACCGCTACCAGATCCAGTTCTGACCCAGCGAGTCCAGAAGTCGACTGTCTGCGCTTCATTACAGAAAACCCGGACCCTGCAGCTCATGATTTTCTCTCCCTAGCGGTGAGAAAGCGTTTCGGGATTTCGAAAGACAGCATAGACTTCCTAGAGGAATATAAGTGCAAATCTACTAGAAGGCAATATGAGTCATCTTGGAGAAAGTGGGTGGCTTTTGTCAAGGCGAAGAATCCGCAGGATCTCGACGGACTTCTGCTTATCTTTCTTCATCCACCTCCATGGTCAAGGGTTGGCAGCTAACACGATTTCAACGTGTAAGTCTGCTTTGACAAGACCCATTCTATATGCCTTCCAGGTCGACCTCGCTAACGAGATCTTTAATAAAGTTCCGAAAGCCTGCGCTAGGCTCAGACCTTCAGCACCTCCAAAGCCCATTTCATGGTCTTTAGATAAAGTTCTTCATTTCGCTTCACTGTTGAACAATGAGGAGTGTGCGCTAAAGGATTTGACCCAAAAAGTTATTTTCCTATTTGCACTCGCGTCCGGGGCCAGGGTTAGTGAGATTGTAGCCCTCTCGAGAGAAGAAGGTCGTGTTCAGTTCTTGGATGGGGGAGAGCTGAACCTGTTTCCGGATCCTACGTTTCTCGCCAAGAACGAGTTACCCACCAACAGGTGGGGTCCCTGGAGAATCTGCCCTCTGAAAGAAGATGCATCTCTATGTCCAGTAGAATGCCTAAAGGTCTATCTTCGTAGAACTTCAGACTTCAAGGGTGGTCAACTATTTAGGGGAGAAACATCAGGCTCAAATTTATCACTGAAACAACTCAGGGCGAAAATCACATATTTTATTCGCAGAGCGGATCCTGACAGTACACCCGCAGGTCACGATCCGAGGAAAGTTGCCTCATCCTTAAATTTCTTTAATTGTATGGATTTTGAACATCTTCGTTCATACACTGGCTGGAAGTCTTCCAGAGTGTTCTTTCGTCACTATGCGAAGCAAGTGGAGCAACTAAAGAGGTCTGTGGTAGCAGTGGGTTGCGTCGTTAACCCTGCTGTTTAACTCTGCGAGGAACAGTGGATTTAATTGGGACGATTAATTCCAGGGTGAGTGTGTAGTTACATACTGTACTACAAACTAAGTGTGAGGGCACCAGGTTGCCCACGTTGACTGTTCCACTTTCAAAGGTGAACCTAGCATAAGTGCAGACATGTGTGCCGAGCGTTTCTAATGCTAATGTGACTGATTAGTAATACAGACTTTTACAACTTTGATACCTCGGTATGTTAAAAGTGGCGCTAATGTTTTTCTTTCAGATAAACAAGTTTCTGTTTACTATCATGCTTATGCTTAAATTTTTGGTTATCCTCCTCTTATATATATATAATTGTTGTTAACCTGTTTATTTATTGTCTGTCATTAAATTTGTTCTGGCGAACCTTGCGTCTCCTTCACCTGTGTCAATTTATTGATAATAATTGAGCATTCTTTCTATGTATATTTATCTGGGATAATTCTAATAGATTGTTCCTTTATGCAAGCTAATTTTGCATTGGTTTATGCTTTCTCTTAGCGGGAGGACTCCATCCCCTAAGGGGACGGTGGCGGATATGCAAGTTTCCTCCTACTCGGATATAAACCTTTGTCCAATACAGTATTGAACGGAGAACTGGTCGATATTTCATATTGACGCAGTGGTTCTTTACAAACTATGCTTTACATAATATAGGGTGAGACCACTATATTGGCTTGCCTGTTATTCATACATAGGTATATGTACTCTTCGAGACTTTTCCAGAGTCTAGTAGGACTCTTCCCTGTAGGGGGCAGGAAGCTCTAACATGGTTTATGGTTAGTTGAAAAGATGTATAACGGTAACATCTTAGGTCTCTAGGTCTAGTCGACCGGGGAAATACCTCCGGGGAGTACGGCACATTCTGAGAATCCACAGATACAGTAATGCTCTGGTATACTTCCATTAGGACGACATGGCTTGAGCCCAAAGAACGGATTTTGAGCGAAGCGAAAAATCTATTTTTGGGTGAGATGGCCATGTCGTCCTGATGGACCCGCCCTTCCCTTTCTATGAAAGGGCTGTAGGTCCCCTCCCTACATACAGTATCTGTAGCACCTCGTGTATCGCTACAAGGAATACAGATGGCGCCGTAAGCGGCGCAATGCATGCTTACGAAACGGGAGAAGAGAGAGCCTTGCGAGCGGCTCTTCTTTTTCTTTCTCGCTTTCGTTTTCTTGCCAATTGACCCCTTCGAAGTGTTATCTCTGTTCGGGGTGCAGATTGCCATGTGGCGTGTCAAGAATACGTCCTCTGATATTTCGCGATATCCCTGATTCTTTTATTAGGGATATTCGCTCCAGGAGTTAGAATTCTGAGTACCTTAAGGTAAATTCTCTGGGAATATCGCTGTAGTTGTAATATACCCAAGGAAGCTACCGTATAGGAACTTCCATCAGGACGACATGGCCATCTCACCCAAAAATAGATTTTTCGCTTCGCTCAAAATCCGTTTTTTTGACTTATTGTCTTACATTTTATTTCTTTATATGTTTTTAGATTTTTATTTTTATTTATAAACTATTCGCCTTATATTTTATTTGTGAATGATTCTGGTATATTTCACATTTGATCTCAAGATATAAGTTAGTAGGGAGTTTAAAAATATTTACTGGGTTTATACTTTTTCTTACTCTTTACCTATTGAAGTGAATTATTTGCTATTGCTGAGACATATTTTGTGGATACATACAGTATCTAACTTATTCAACGGTAATCTATTCTTGCATATTCTCGTTTGTTTTTATCTAACAGCTTGATAGAGTATTTTCATTTATTACTGATTTGTGTTGAGCTATTGCTTGTTGTGTGGATATTTTAACTTACTATGCCATTTATGTATTTAATAATCATTCAGTTTTATGAGTTACCTGACATATGCTGTATAAATTATGTAATGCTAATATCCGAGTCATATTGGTGGTATTCGTTAGTACTTATACAATATATTGGTATTTTTTGTTTGTACTGGTGAAGGACTTTAACTGTCGATCATATAGGCTGTTTGGCTCCAGGTAAACTATCCGTATGTTATATAGTATAAGATTTGCAACATTTCTGAGTAGATGGTGCCATTTTTATACGACTGAAGTCTGAAGCATATTGTAAAGACATTAATGGGGAATGTTTTATTTTAAAGAAAGATATGTTTTATTGAAAGATATAAGAACTATTTAATTTGATACATTTTCTGTGATTTAGAACTCCAAAAAAAAAAAAAGTATTGCTATTATTACATGCTATCAAGGCTCTTAGATACAGAGTGGAGTGATACATGTTTCTGTTTTTGTAGAACATGAGTGGAAGATGGGGCCTTAGACTTCCATTCTACTGGCGCAGAACCCTACTTTGGATTGTACATCTCTTTGATCGTTATTTTTCTCTTGTTATTTGGTGGCATCGTAGAATCTTTAGGATGATAGGTATGTCAAGTGAGTGATTTTTTGGAAAATGGCTTTTATATGTCACCTTAAAATATAAAAATGATGTACTGTACTGTAAATAGTATGGTTCTCTTTCCATGTCACGTATCGTATGATACACAGCCACTGCATTTACTTGTATGGAACTTGATGGGCATGAGTGTGTGATATTTGTTGTTTTAGAATCTTGTACATAAGAGTATGGTAGATCTGAGTTTCAGCTTAAAGGACGGAAGCAACGTGACGGGCAATTTTCTTATAGATTTATTTTTATTGACTGTAAAATTTGTAGTAGCTAATTCTTTTACATGTTTTATGTAAAATGAAAACAATTTTTTGTGTATCAAGGCACATGTAGTGTTTTACTTGGATGTTAGTATCTTAATGATAAATGTAAAAGGCAATTGGTCAGCACTGTAGTTACAATGTGTGCTTTTCTGATGTTCTTTCTGTTTTATGTACATTATAAACGTAATTCATGTAACAAGTAGTCATGCTTACTGTTTACTGCTAAAACACTTATATGTTAGTGAACAGTCATGGATATCTGTTTTATATTTATCTTCTAGGTAAAGGTTAAACAGGGTGAATATTTATTGGTGCAGTTACTGTACTTGGAATTGAATTGTGGCACAATTTTACCCTGTTATAGGATGTCTATTTCAGTTTGTTCTTACAAGAATACAAACCGTGTTTTATCAAAGCACTTATAATATTTTTGAGGATGTTGCAGATGGTTTTAAAGGGGAGGCCTCTTGTGAGTTTGGGAAACAAAAAAATAGTTTTTTTCTGTTTGGTTAGTAATGGAAAACCTACAATGAGTTCTTTTCGCAGACAATTTGAGAACAAATGTGTTTGCTTTTCCAAGTACTTTAGTTTGCTTTGCATTGCCTCCTTTGTTATATGTACAGAATACTTAGAATGAATGATGTTTGGTATTTTCCATTGTGTGTTGAATGATTTAATTGGACAAGTGATCTCCTGCATTCTCCTTCCCTGCATTGATTTTGGATGCATGTTAGTATAAGTGCAATTATTATGCGGTGCTATCTTCTTGTTTACTTTGTATTTGTGTGCATGAGTATTTTGTTCAGTGAAGCAAGCATTAATTATCATTCTGATGCTGTATTTCATTAATTTAGTTTTCTTATGTTTTCATTTCTGAGTTCACAGGAAGGCAAACATTACTTTTCAGATGTCACTTTACTTATGACTGGTGCAGTTAAATTATGGATTCTATTTGCTGTTCTTAGCGACTTACTAAAATTAGATTTGTTCCTATACAAATGAAGACCATTAAAAAAGTATACTTCAGAGAAGGTAGAATGGTTACTTAAACTTTTAATTAGATGAAGCTGAGTGGCGAGTAGGCCCCGCCCACACTTTTTACATTGGCTGCTGGATAGTACAGACATACTTCTCACCGATCAGCATCTGGCTGTTTTAATCTTTTGCTTTTTATTTAAGATTGAATAAATGTTCTTACAGACAGTTGTGTTTGAGAAGCCAATTACATGAAGTGTTTCTTGATAACTATTGATTCTCTTGCAGTTTTCTGTGCTACCTGCCGTTATTCAAACCAGACCAAGACGGGGAAATATTAGGCTTATTGCCATTATTTTGGCAATACGCTGAAGACACAGCTTGAAGACAAGCCATTGGGTTTCATCATTGTATTTTGTTTTCCTTCCTATTAGTCCACTTTGAATAAGTCCCAGAGAGGTCATATGATGAGAGGTGTTTCTTCACTGGATTTCATGAGAATGTAGATAGGACCCACAAATATTACCTACTTATTCTTGATGTCTTTGTGGATGCTAGTGAGTTTTAAAGATTAGAGAATTGTATAGTATACAACCCTGGGAGATGTCTTTTTCTATTTTTTACAACAGATCTAGGAAGTTTTTTATCACTACAGAATCAAAACTAACATCATCCCTTGTATGACAAGTCTTGAGCTTGAACTATCCCCAGAACGCCTCTGAATAGTGGAACTTGAGGTCTTGAATATACCATAAAATTGATTATTGGATTCTTTTGTCTATGGAGGTGATAGTATGAATTCAATAATATGGGTACAGTATTGGTCTTGTCCCTTTATACCTCCTAATGTTTGCTGTTGCAAAGGATCTTTTGATTTTCTTCTTTTCTTTCAACTGTTTCATCATACAGGAATTATGAATGTCTTTTGTTCTGTGGAAGCTTTTTTAGCTGGTTGATATTTTCTATTGTTAGTTCCTTGTTAATGAGTTTTTATTTTTTAGTCAACAACAATGAATACTGAGACCTTTAGAAATTTGTGACAACAATTGAATTCTGAACTTTGCATAAAATGTAAAACAGGACGTTACTAAGATTCAGTATATTCCACAATATATTAGAAACATGCTAGAAGAGGAAATCCAGAGTTTTATATCGAGTGAAAGAAGTTTTTATCAAGATGCAATCCTTTTAGAGTTCTTTATAAGGTCTAGTACATATTATTTTAAGTTTTATCTTTTTGCTTCACACATTTGGGTTATTTCTCTGCCCAGTCAATTATCCTTCCCTTTCTTGTTGCATGATACAGTCCTTCTCAGATACAAGTCAGCCAGTCTAGATTTCTCGACATTCTCTTCAGAAAAGCATATCCAGCTTTTCTGGGTTGATCTGTGACGGCCGGTGAAAAGGGTCCTTCTTTACACTTTTCTGATATAAATCTTCCAAATATACTAGAGAAAGATAAAAGCATGGAATGCAGAGGTTACTACCCTCGCGCGATCACCTTGTTGGTGTCGTGTATTTAACAAGGGCGTGTGGAAACCACTATTCACAGGCTGTCTTCCATTTAGATAATCCCTTCATCAAAGGGGAGGGCCGTGGCAGGCCCTAGAGAATACAGTTGGGCTACCCCACCGACACCTACTACTCGCGCTCTCCAGGTCATCCTTCTGTTTTGGACTTGCCCGCAAAGTCTATAAGTGTTTTGCTCAGTGTTTTCGCAAGTGTTTGTTGTTAATTCAACATGACTGACGTTGCTACTTCACCTTTACCAATGTTAAGTACCACACGCCCTTGTTAAATACACGACACCAACAAGGTGATCGCGCGAGGGTAGTGACCTCTGCATTCCATGCTTTTATCTTTCTCTAGTATATTTGGAAGATTTATATTAGAAAAGTGTACAGAAGGACCCTTTTCACCGGGCGTCACAGGTCTCTCCCCAGAAAAAAGATTTTTCCTTCGTCAAAATCCCTTATTTATCCCCTTTCAAAATTAATTTGCCTTTGGACTGGTACTAAAAGCAATAGATTGCTTTCTTTATAGCTTACAAACTCATCATGCTCAAGGATATTAGGCTAAATAATTTGTAAGTAATATTCATAAAAAAAAAGGATTTTTTTTTATGTTTCTCCATTTTCAAACAAGGATCCAATTTTGATGCTCAACCTTTTCTTTTCTGAGAGCCCTGAGTTTTTTAAGCAACATTACCTTGGACACCCCCCCCCCCCCATACCTTTGGCTCTTTGTCACCCTCAGACAGTCGCCAGCTTAATGTGGCAATTCCTCAAAATTACTGTTGTGGTTATATTAAAATAACAAGTTTGCAGTGATCATTTTTTTCCTTCTCCCACAGGTACAAACCCTCATCCTCTAATAGGAGTACACTGCAGTACAGTACAGTAATTGAAAACTTGGCTTGATGGGTAGCAGGGAACCCTTCCATTACCCCATTTCACTGAATAGCCACCTTGATTTCAGCCGCTGAGGCATACATACATCTCTTGGTGCGACTAAACTTGGCTAATAATGTCTTCTTTTCAGTGTGGTTGGTTGCTTTTGATAATGGAGAAACCACGTGTGGGCATCTGTTCCTGGGCTGGCATTATTGGCTGTAGGTGTGGAATGTTTATAAGCAGGAGCTGAGTGGCTCCCCATTCATTGTGCCCTTCTTGCACAGGTCATGACTATAAAGACTAATTGCTCTGTAAGGAATGTAAATCATGGCCTTTGAATTGGCTTCAGTATGGTAAGAGAAGAAAAAGAAGGCTTAAGCAAGATACATTTCCTCTGAGGTCTTCCTTTAAGTCTAAGAGTTCTGCTAAGCCTCTCTCTCCTTCTGGTATTCAGGCTTCCGAACCCTCTCCTTTATCCCTCCCCTGTGGGATGATGGAGAAGGATGGCAACCTTCAATTGACCTTAATGCAAGGTCTGAAGGAGTTGGTCCTTCCTGCTTCCCCTAGAGCGGCAAGTAGTCCCCTGGTAGTTCGGAGTGAGTCTGATGATTTTTCAATTATTGACTTGGTGAGAGACGACGCCATAGGACATCGTTGTCATCCTTAGGGTTGAAGGGTATCCCATCAGTGGGAAAGATTATGTTGGCTCTAGCTACCAATAAACCTAAAGCTTCCTCAGTTTCCAACCCTTGTCCTACTTAGTTGGTAGCAGTGACTCAACGGTTTCTGGTTTGTGAGCACTTCAACTATGGCCATTAACTTTCATGAAAAATCTACAAAACAAAACCCACTGAAAATTACTGCGATCCTCAAAGCAAGTGAAATAGAACTTTAAATCTTAGGAATTACACCAAAGAGGAAATAAAAGTTTCTCGCTGACTTTCAGATTACTGGAACAATCATAATGGTAATTAATTTCTAAATAATAGACACACGGGGAGAGCGGACACTTGGGGGCGACAGTTATAAGTGAAATCAAATTGAAAGGGAATATTTGCTGAAGCTTATCAAGGATCCCTTGTACGTCTCTCAAGTGTCCAGCTATCTTTATTAACATTACCTTTAGTATTTGTTGCTAAGTGAGGAAAAGTCTGCTGATAAAAAATATTCTTGGTTATTTAATCAGTTGGTTATTCTGTTGCTGTGGTAACTCCAAAATTGGCAATTCTCCAGCGATTGAACTTTTTGAAACCTAATTGATTGAGGCTTTATTTTTAGCATAGCATAGAAGAGAAAAATTATGAGATACTACCTTTGAGGTTATAAAAATGACACGTTTAAAGTTATTCTCTGCTTTAAATTCCTTGTGCTGACTTGGATAATTGTTTAACCCCTTAGCAGATGCATTCAGAAGGTGAGAACTCCTTACTCCCTGTTTAAACATTAAAAAAAATATTCTTTTAATATATCTTGTGGTGTAATCATTTTTGTAAATTGTGTAATAAGGGTGTAGAAAGCTTTCAAGTGCTGTTGATTTTATTTATAAAACTGTCATCTCTTCAGTTGTGCATGTAAATATCAGGTAGATGTTATTGCTACTTTAAAATCACGTAGTTATATGGGAGATTTTAATCAACTTGCAGCTTTATTCGGCCTATTTTTTCTTTGTGCAGTGCAGCGACGTATAGACCTTGGTAATTCATTAGACCCCAAACAAAAGTGGATATGAAGTACTTTTGGGGGGAGCTTTATTTGTCATTACATAGTACTGTAGACTGTACTTTATTGTAAAGTTAGAACATTTTTTCAGGTGAAATAATGGATTACCTACCATTTTTTTCTGAAGTGAACTTCGTCTTGTGATAAATATATTTTAAAACTTGTAAAATGAATGTGCTTATAGATAATGTCGATCCTCGTGATATTTGTACATTTTTTCAAGTGGAACTTTTTAGTTATTTTCTAGTGTGCCGTACTTCAATTTTTGATGTAGTATTTTTCAAGTTTTATTTTTTAATAGATTTAGGTTCATCTTAGGCAAAGTTAAACTGCTATTGTATTTTTGTTTACAGCACTGTTCACTATTTTTGGAACAGAATATTTAGAATAAGTATTCCAGATGCAGTTTTTCCTATTTCCCTTTTCAAGGTTGATTTTGTTAGCTATATTTTATTTTTAATTGGAACAACATCGAGCATTAAGAAGTACGTTATTCATGCTCCGTGTTGAATTGTATTTACAGCTTTTCATGTTATTCTTTAAGTTTGTTTACCAACGGTCTCTTTTATAAACCCTTCTTTACTAGTTATTTTCAGTCTGTTTACTACTTTTACAGCGTGCATGACATACGAGGGTGCTCTCAGTGAACCAGAGGATTTCCCAAAGTCCGAAGAACCAGTTTGGATTCTAGGAAGGCGTTATTCGACCCAAACAGGTAAATTAACTTGCTAACTGAATGAAATCATATTGGTAATTATTAAGGAATCATAGTATCATGGCTTTCTGTACAGTGTGTTTATCGCCCATGAGTAGTTATTTTTTTGCGCAGTGGCACTTCAACCAATAGGATCTTGATAATAATTGGACTTGTCAGAAGCCATAAAAAGGAAAATTATATTTTCTCCTTACTGGCATATTCTAATAAGAACACAAGCTGTAATAGGATCTTGATAATAATTATACTTGTCAGAGTGCCATAAAAAGTAAAATTATATTTTCTCCTTACGGGAATATTCTGATAAGAAAACAAGTTGTACGAACTGCTGAGGTGAGCTCCACCGTTGCTGCCTTTTCCAATCTATGAGAGTGAGTTCGTGGATTTTCTGGAAGATTGACCCAATGTACTTGAGCTCTATAATTTATTCTACTTCATCTACCTCATTTTTTTTTTGCGTTTATCATAATGTAATCGTTTGTCAGTGACTTCCTAGTACATGTAGGGGTGACAGGGGTGATATTTTCTTTTAACTAATTTTACACTACAGTACAGGAATGTTTTATGCTGTAATGTATTGACGGTGCTTGTTGAAATTACGTTCATCAAGAAGAGAATGTGTCAACATCTGTTGTTGCTGTTTCAGATTACCTGGCCCTGACGACCAGGCACGGGCTCTTGCACACTTGCAGCCCGTAGGTGTTTATTTGGGTTTTTGGTTGTAGGTGATTTAGGTTGTGGGAATATCAGTAACTTTTAATTATAGGTGGTTCAGGATAGGATGTGGGTTAAGGATGATCAGCAGCTTTTATTTGTAGGTAGTTTGGTATAGGATGTGGTTTAAGGATACTCAGCAACTTTGGTTTTTGTATTTTATTTATTGAATGTTGAGGATAATAGGGAGGCAGATATAATTGCTGTTGCAGGTGTTGAGGTGCCAGTGATGGGAGATGAGAATGAGAGAGAGATTACAATAGATGAAGTGAGGAGAGCACTAGATGAAACGAGAGTAGGAAAAGCATCTGGTATGGATGGTGTGAGAGCTGAGATGTTGAAGGAAGGGGGTGTGACTGTACTTGAATGGTTGGTGAGATTGTTTAATATGTGTTTTGTGTTGTCAATGGTACCAGTAGATTGGGTTTGTGCATGTATTGTACCACTATATAAGGGTAAGGGAGATGTGCATGAGTGTTGTAATTCAAGAGGTATTAGTTTGTTGAGTGTAGTTGGAAAAGTGTATGGTAGAGTAATGATTAATAGGATTAAGGATAAAACAGAGAATGCAATCTTGGAAATACAGGGTGGTTTTAGAAGAGGTAGGGGCTGTATGAATCAGAGTTTTACAGTTAGGCAGATATGCGAGAAATATTTAGCAAAAGGTAAGGAGGTGTATGTTGCGTTTATGGATCTGGAGAAAGCATATGATAGAGTTGATAGGGAAGCAATGTGGAATGTGATGAGGTTATATGGAGTTGGTGGAAGGTTGTTGCAAGCAGTGAAAAGTTTCTACAAAGGTAGTAAAGCATGTGTTAGAATAGGAAATGAAGTGAGCGATTGGTTTCCGGTGAGAGTGGGGCTGAGACAGGGATGTGTGATGTCGCCGTGGTTGTTTAACTTGTATGTTGGAGTGGTGAGAGAGGTGAATGCTCGAGTGCTTAGACGAGGATTAAAACTGGTAGGCGAGAATGACCATGAATGGGAGGTAAATCAGTTGTTGTTTGCGGATGATACTGTACTGGTTGCAGACACAGAAGAGAAGCTTGACCGATTAGTGACAGAATTTGGAAGAGAGTGTGAGAGAAGGAAGTTGAGAGTTAATGTGGGTAAGAGTAAGGTTATGAGATGTACGAGAAGGGAAGGTGGTGCAAGGTTGAATGTCATGTTGAATGGAGAGTTACTTGAGGAGGTGGATCAGTTTAAGTACTTGAGGTCTGTTGTGGCAGCAAATGGTGGAGTGGAAGCAGATGTACGTCAGAGAGTGAATGAAGGTTGCAAATTATTGGGGGCAGTTAAGGGAGTAGTAAAAAATAGAGGGTTGGGCATGAATGTAAAGAGAGTTCTATATGAGAAAGTGATTGTACCAACTGTGATGTATGGATCAGAGTTTTGGGGAATGAAAGTGATGGAGAGACAGAAATTGAATGTATTTGAGATGAAGTGTCTAAGGAGTATGGCTGGTGTATCTCGAGTAGATAGGGTTAGGAACGAAGTGGTGAGAACAGGTGTAAGAAATGAGTTAGCAGCTAGAGTGGATATGAATGTGTTGAGGTGGTTTGGCCATGTTGAGAGAATGGAAAATGGCTGTCTGCTAAAGAAGGTGATGAATGCAAGAGTTGATAGGAGAAGTACAAGAGGAAGGCCAAGGTTTGGGTGGATGGATGGAGTGAAGGAAGCTCTGGGTGATAGGAGGATAGATGTGAGAGAGGCAAGGGAGCGTGCTAGAAATAGGAATGAATGGCGAGCGATTGTGACGCAGTTCTGGTAGGCCCTGCTGCTTCCTCCGATGCCTTAGATGACCACGGAGGTAGCAGCAGTAGGGGATTCAGCCTTATGAAGCTTCATCTGTGGTGGATAACGGGGGAGGGTGGGCTGTGGCACCCTAGCAGTACCAGCTGAACTCGGTTGAGTCCCTTGTCAGGCTGGGAGGAATGTAGAGAGTAGAGGTCCCCTTTCTTGTTTTTGTTTCATTTGTTGATGTCGGCTACCCCCCAAAATTGGGGGAAGTGCCTTGGTATATGTATGTATGTATTTATTTTATCTTGGATTTATAGGATTGGTTAAATGAAGGAAATTGTGCTTACATTTGCATCCTTATTATCACAAGTGTGAAGGCATCATCTTTTGTTTGTTATGAGATCTTGCATTCAAAATTGTTAAAACCTGTAATTACTCTGTGTGTGCGCTCATTATTGTGAATTTGTCAATTCTAGCTGGGAATAGGTTATCGCGAGTTACTGCGACCACGTGTTACTGAAAATAGGTTTTATATGTTAATACTGTACACTGATACAGTATAATACTGTTAGTATTTATTTTACTTTTATTTTGATAAAAAAATTTCAAAATGTCATGGTATTTCATATTTAATAAGTAGTAGAGAGTAGCACTGATTAACTAGGCCATTATGTTGATTTTACAAGGATGTCCTCTTGAAATCTATGTATTTTGCAAATAAATCTTTGAAATTTAGTGATAAGTAAAACATACAGGTTATTTAAGATGTATTAATTTCAAGAAATTATTGTTTAAGATTTGCACTTTGGATGTAGTTTCCTATACAGTAGTAGCTCATGTTGTAGAATGTTCGGTATTTATCAGATTTCGTTACCAATTTGTTTGGCCAGACTCCCCAACTTTTCGATAAGTTGAAGTGCCATCATAGTTTGTCACCAATACTTGGCATTATTCCTCTTAACCAAACAGCATTTGGTAAAACTTTTTGTCAATGTTGAGTGTGCTGTCGTGACACTTATTCAGTCAAATATTTTATCCCCCTAACATTTTAATCTTAAAATATATTTAATTCAGGAAATGCAAAATACAGAATATTGAATTGATGAATTATTTTTTCAACATCTTCACCAGATCTCGCACAGTTAAGAGCTGACGTTCAGTCTCGATTATGGCTCACTTATCGTCGGAATTTTGCTCAGATTGGAGATTCAAATTTTACCTCAGACAAGGGATGGGGTTGTATGTTGAGGTGCGGGCAGATGGTGCTTGCAGAAGCTCTAGTACGGAGACATTTAGGTGAGTTATATACGTATATACATGTGGAACGCATGATTTTATTATTACTGGTACTGTATGTAATTTCTAAGTACAATATGTTTGTTAATTCTACCATGAGAAATGTGTCTCTAAGAAATATCAGATGCTGTAATTGGAGACTAGATTAATGATGAATATTAAATGTTGAATGGTAATTTCATGGCTAGAAACTACTGTTTAATTCTTATTCTTAACAAACTGTATCAAAGATAAAATATTTATTTCTACGCAAATACAAACCTTTGTCCTTTAATAGGAGTGTGATTTCAGCAAAGTTGGACAATACTATTAAAACTCATCACAAGGTGACGGTAGTTAGCTTGAAGGTTGTAGGTAAGCCCCACCCACCCGAGAGGTCACTAAGCTCCCACTTTGTTTTTAGCTTCCGCATAGTACTGAAGCACTTCCAATAGCCTCATGAGGCTGTTTTAATCTTACATTTTCTTCTAGGTAAATGTGCTGATAGGTCATTGTGTGCAAGTGATGTAAAGGTAGAAGACAGTCCTTACTTCATAACTATAGCTGTGCGACAATTTTCTGTGCAAACCTACCGGTAACTGTATTCTTATTCCTGTTGGATAGCATTCCTGTTTGCTGTTTATTCCCTTGCTAGTGTGGCTTTGTAACAATGATAGCAACATAATCCTATTAAAATTATCATTCCATAGACATCAGTGTGCTTTGTTGGGTGAAGAAGGTTTTGCTGCCGCCGGATGTTGCCCTTCTCCTCGTCTGTGTCTTCCCAATCCCGGACAGGCACTAAGGGTGTTTCACATAGTACAGTTGTTTTGTCTCTTGGAAAAGTCCTCTATGGTCCTCCTCTCCATGATACATCATCTTGACCTGCACAATCTGTGAAAGTAAGCATCAATTTCCTTCTCTTTTGTTAGTCTCCACTACAACTTCTAAAAGAAGAACAAGTAGATGTCATAGAAGGAGTCCGGGAGACCCAATCGATAGGAGTCGCATATGCATGACTGCTACCATTTCTTTCCTCGTGTTACCAGAAACTTCCCCTTTTGAAATTAATGTCAAGAGTTGGCCCATATCAGGTAGAAGTATCAGCACAAACATCTTAGTAAATTTTCATATAAGAACTGTCTTTCACGGCTTCAAAATCCAGAAATCTGGTGTAATTATAGATATTTTGAAAATTTTATATAAGGCTATCTGGCAAAAATCCTTAGTTTATGAGTTATGATTGGTCAACTACCATAACTGAAAACCTATTGTTTTATGAATAGAACTTACCTGGCAGTTATATATACATAGCTAATAATCTCTATTTCGGCAGAATTTTTCTAAACGAGGCAGCCGCCTTGTGGTGGTTGGGTGGTAACACCCGTTAAAGGGTGGTAGGAGGAATCATTCCCATTTTCTGTTCTTCAGTTCATCTCTGCCGGCCGGAATCACAACACGTTGGTCCGACGTTAAGAGTTTTTCTTCGCTTTCCCTGCTCGGTGTACCAGTCTGCTTTTTTGGTGAAGTACTCTGATTTGGGGTTTTGGCGATCGTACGTACATACATATACCAAAGGCACTTCCCCCAATTTTGGGGGGTAGCCGACATCAACAAGAAACAAAACAAAAAAGGGGACCTCTACTCTCTACGTTCCTCCAGCCTAACCAGGGACTCAGCCGAGTTCAGCTGGTACTGCTAGGGTGCCACAGCCCAACCTCCCACATTTCCACCACAGATGAAGCTTCATACTGCTGAGTCCCCTACTGCTGCTACCTCCGCGGTCATCTAAGGCACCGGAGGAAGCAGCAGGGCCTACCGGAACTGCGTCACAATCGCTTGCCATTCATTCCTATTTCTAGCACGCTCTCTTGCCTCTCTCACATCTATCCTCCTATCACCCAGAGCTTTCTTCACACCATCCATCCACCCAAACCTTGGCCTTCCTCTTGTACTTCTCCCATCAACTCTTGCATTCATCACCTTCTTTAGCAGACAGCCATTTTCCATTCTCTCAACATGGCCAAACCACCTCAACACATTCATATCCACTCTAGCCGCTAACTCATTTCTTACACCCGTTCTCTCCCTCACCACTTCGTTCCTAACCCTATCTACTCGAGATACACCAGCCATACTCCTCAGACACTTCATCTCAAACACATTCAATTTCTGTCTCTCCATCACTTTCATTCCCCACAACTCCGATCCATACATCACAGTTGGTACAATCACTTTCTCATATAGAACTCTCTTTACATTCATGCCCAATCCTCTATTTTTTACTACTCCCTTAACTGCCCCCAACACTTTGCAACCTTCATTGACTCTCTGACGTACATCTGCTTCCACTCCACCATTTGCTGCAACAACAGACCCCAAGTACTTAAACTGATCCACCTCCTCAAGTAACTCTCCATTCAACATGACATTCAACCTTGCACCACCTTCCCTTCTCGTACATCTCATAACCTTACTCTTACCCACATTAACTCTCAACTTCCTTCTCTCACACACCCTTCCAAATTCTGTCACTAGTCGGTCAAGCTTCTCTTCTGTGTCTCTTAGCTTATTTGCTGTTTTCATTATGAGTGAAAAGAGTCATTACCGTATCTGTGCGAATGAGGAATGTAAGGTGAGACTACCGAAAATGGCGGTAGACCCTCACACCGTGTGTTCTAATTGTAGGGGTTTTGTTTGTGCCCTTGATAATAGGTGCGGAGAATGTAAAGTTTTGGATGAGAAAGATTGGTTGATTATGAAGCGTTATGTGCGTAAACTAGAGCTCGATAGAGTTAGGAGAGCTTCTAGGTCTAAGTCTAAGTCTGTTAGTGGTAAGGAAGACGAACTTAGTGTAGATTTATCTATTGAACCTATAATTGATTCCTCTTTGGTAGTTGATCCTTCCCTTGAGTTAGTAACTCCTGCACCTCCTACAGGTTCCGTATCTACGGATGACCCTCGGTACGCTAGCCTGGCGGCCGAGTTGAAGGCCATTAAAGAACAACTGGAGGCCTTTAAAGGTAAGGAAAGTGAAAGTGCTTGTGTTAGTGCAGTGGAGGTGGGGACTGACCGAACCTGTCATTTCCCTAGGCCTAGACCTCTACCAAGCTCCCAGGACCAAGGGAGAAGGTACGTCGATGACCGAAAGGGGGTGAGAGGTACGTACCCTCGGTCAGCCGTCGCCTCAGACAGTCCTGTTGTCGATTCCCAGGCTGCTCTTGACCGTCACGGGAAAGACGTGTCGGATGTGTTGTTTTCTTCTCCGAATTCGTCCAGACGTAAATGGAAGTTTGAAGCTTCAAGACCTACTAAGAGGAGATGGAACCGCGACGAACGGTCTCGTTCTTTCTCTCCCGATTCTAGCAGTTATGAACCTTGTCCGTCGGAGGATGATTTCGACTCCGTGCCTGTGAAAAGGGTGAAGCCTACTGCCGAAGATCCTCCCCCTTCTACGAGTGTTATTCGTCAGCCCTCCCCTTCAGGGCCGCAAGACCCAGCTGATGTGTCTAAATCCTTTATGTCTGTCATGCAGGAACAACTTTTGACTTTAGTGCAAGCCTTTAGCCGCCCTCACGCCCAGTCTGACAGACGTAAAGACGACTCGTTACCAATTAAGAAGTCTGCTTCTAAGAGAGAACGGAGTTCTTCTTTAAAGAAAACTTCTCCCTCTCTATGCCAGGATGAGGAATGTGTGTTTTCGCCAGGTGATACTTCTTCTTGATACCAGGACGATACGGTTTCTCGTTCTCGATACCGAGACGATACCTTATCGAACGATGCTGCTTCTCGTTCTCTATACCAAGACGATACCGCCTCCCGTTCTCGATACCAGCACGATACCTCCTCTCGTTTGCTTCGCCACGACGATACCTCCTCTCGTTCGCTTCGCCACGACAATACCTCCTCTCGTTCGCTTCGCCACGACGATACCTCCTCTCGTTCACGACGCCACGACGATACCGACCCTAGTTCTCGACGCCACGACGATACCGCCTCTCGTTCACGACGCCACGACGATACCGCCTCTCGTTCTCGCCGCCACGACGATACCGCCTCTTGCTCTCGACATCAGAACGACTCTGCCTCTCGTTCTCGGTCCTAGGGCGATACCACCCTGCCTCTTCGGGACGATTCTGCCTCTCGTTCCAAGGATTCTTCTAGCGCTGGACTCCAGGATGCAACCCGTCTTTTGCAGGATGATGCCTTTGATTTGCCCTTGTCGCGTTCTAAGGATCCTTCTTCTCGTTCGAAGGATATTGCAGATGTGGATCAGGACCTCGAGGATGTTTCTGATGACGATGATAATCCTGCCGACGCTGCGGGAGATTACAAAGTTCTCTCTCACTCCCTTCTTGAACTTTTTGGAGAGGAATTCCAACCTGCTGCCCCTCAATCTCCTCAGTCCCAATTTAACAGAAAGAAGGCCAAGAAACAGTCGGCCTTCATCAAGATGAAACTGTCTATCTCACGAAAATTGATGACTGGATGAAGGAGTGGAGACAAGCAGTTAAGACTTCCTTCTCGTTTCCACCAGCTCGTCTTGCTTCAAAAGCGGGTATGTGGTATGCAACTGGGGAACCTTTGGGTCTGGGAGTGCCTTCCTCCTCCAAGGGTGACTTCTCTGGTTTAGTGGACTCTGCTAGAAGGCATTCTCTCAACTCAGCCAAGGTCATGTGGTCGATGTCGGAGCTGGATCATCTCGTCAAAGGTATTTTTAGAGCCTTTGAGGTTTTTAGTTTTCTAGACTGGTCGCTTGGGACTCTCGCAAGGAAAACTGACCAGATGGAAGGATCTAGGGACCTTACCAGTATTATGTCCTGTATGGATAAGGCCCTCAGAGATGGGGCGAATGAGTTGGCGGCGCTGTTCTCAGCTGGGGTCCTAAAGAAGAGAGCTCTGCTTTGCTCTTTTGCTTCTAGGTCTGTTACCACTGCACAAAAGTCTGAGCTTCTTTACGCCCCCCTCTCTCAACATCTTTTTCCCGAGTCCCTGGTTAATGACATTACGCTTTCTCTGGCCCAAAAAGTCACCCAAGACCTTTTGTCTCGTTCTGCTCGTAAGCCCTTGGCAGCCCCTCCTCTTTCTTCGAAACGGGAGGAAAGGAGATTCCAGCAGCCCTTTCGGGGCAGGACTACTTCAAGACCAGATTTTAGAGGGAGAAGGCAAGAATCAGGACCAAGATCTACCAGGGGTTCTTTCAGACCTCGCTCCAGAAAATGAAGTTCGTCTCCTCCAGACAGTAGGCGCAAGACTGTCAGGTTTTTGGCAGTCTTGGAAGAGGAGAGGGGCGGACACCTGGTCCTTCTCAGTCATCAAGGAAGGATACAAGATCCCCTTTCTGAAAAAACCTCCTCTCGCAGATGCTCCGCTGGCCTTAGTAGCCCGGTACTCAGATCCGGGGAAACAGAAGGCCCTAATAGACCTTGTCGACCAAATGCTAGACAAGGGGGCGATAGAACCGGTTCGGGATCTATCCTCCCCAGGCTTTTACAATCGCCTGTTTCTGGTCCCCAAGAACTCGGGCGGATGGAGACCCGTCCTGGATGTCAGCTCTCTCAACGTATTTGTGGAGAAGACAAAGTTCTCCATGGAGACGACTCAGTCGGTGCTGGCGTCAGTACGTCCAGGGGACTGGATGGTGTCCCTCGACTTGCAGGACGCATATTTCCATGTCCCCATCCATCCGACTTCAAGGAAGTACCTGAGATTTGTAATACAGGGCAAGTGCTTCCAATTCAGAGCTCTTTGCTTCGGTCTCAACACGGCTCCTCAAGTCTTCACCAGGATAATGGCGAATGTGTCAGGTTGGCTGCATCAGGAGGGGATAAGGATATCCTTCTATCTGGACGATTGGCTGATTCGTTCACGATCGAGGAAGAAATGTCTGGAGGATTTACGGAAGACTTTTATGCTGGCTCAAGATCTAGGCCTGGTCATCAACAGGGAGAAGTCTCAGATCAGACCAAATCAGACTATTTTCTATTTGGGGATAGTTCTGAATTCAGTTCTTTTTCGGGCTTCTCCCTCTCAGGAAAGAAAGACCAAGTGTCTCGTAAAAGTCAAAACTTTCCTGGACAAGAAGAGGTGCACAGCGAAGGAGTGGATGAGTTTGCTGGGGGGACTATCCTCCCTCGAACAGTTTGTCTCTCTGGGGAGACTCCACCTAAGGCCTCTTCAGCACTTTCTTTCGAAGACGTGGAACAGAAAGATGCAGGAAGACTCCTTTTCCTTCCCCATTCCAACAGAAGTCAAGAACCTTCTGAAGTGGTGGCTGGACCCAACCTTGTTAGGGGAAGGGATCTCTTTACACAAGAAGAACCCAGACCTAGTGTTGTTTTCAGACGCATCAGAGTCAGGCTGGGAGGGCAACACTAGGAAGCAAGCAGGTCTCAGTCTATTGGGAAGGAATTCAGCTGAGATGCCACATCAACAACGAGCTGATGGCCATTTTTCTGGGGCTAAAGGCCTTCAAGGACTTGGTGTCTGGGAAGATTGTGGAGGTCAACTCAGACAACACCACAGCTCTTGCTTACATCAGGAAGCAAGGAGGGACTCACTCTCTGTCTCTGTTCGAGACAGCAAGAGAGATCCTTCTTTGGGCGAAGAAGAACAGGATAAACCTGCTGACGAGGTTTGTTCAGGGACAGAAGAATGTGAGGGCGGACATGCTCAGCAGGAAAGGGCAGGTCCTTCCCACAGAATGGACCATCAACCAACAGGTCTGTCAGTCTCTGGAGGCTGTGGGGGAGACCCCTCATCGATCTTTTCGCTTCCAACTTATCCAAGAGGATCCCCATCTATTGCTCCCTAGTTCCGGACAAGGAGGCAATAGCAGTAGACGCCTTTTTGATGGATTGGACGGGGACGGACACTTATGCTTTTCCCCCGTTCAAGATCATCAATCTGGTAGTCAGGAAATTGGCCCTCCTCGATTCGGGACGGATGATCCTGATAGCTCCGTTCTGGCCGATGAGGAAATGGTTCACGGAGGTGGTGGACTTGTTGATGGACTTTCCAAGAAGCCTCCTTGCTAGTCCAAATCTGCTCAGACAACCCCACTTCGAGAGATATCATCAAAACCCCCTCGCTCTCAATCTGACTGCCTTCAGACTATCGAGAAGCTCGTCAGATCGAGAGGCTTTTCAGCGCAAGCTGCAAAAGCTATCGCCAGAGCGAGGAGGGTCTCTTCGCAGAGGGTCTACCAGTCCAAGTGGGATACTTTTAGAGCTTGGTGTAGGAAGCACAAGATTCCCTCATCCACTACCTCTGCGAGCCAGATTGTGGATTTCTTGTTGTACCTCAGGCAGGACGCTAAGGTAGCTGTGTCCACTATCAAGGGGTACAAAAGTATGCTCTCTTTCGTCTGTCGGCATAGAGGCTTGGACTTGTCTCACGATAAGGACTTACATGACCTCTTGAAGTCTTTTGAGACGACCAAGCAGACCCAGTTAAAGCCCCCTTCTTGGAACCTTGATGTGGTTCTTAAATTTCTGTGCACCAAGAGATTTGAGCCCATCTCACAGGCTCCCCTTAGGGAGGTTACCAAGAAGACCCTCTTTCTTTTGGCCTTAGCAACAGCTAAAAGAGTTAGTGAAGTCCATGCAATTGAAAAACAGGTAGGCTTCAATCTGAATGGGGCAGTTTGTGCCTTGAGATTAGACTTTCTCGCTAAGAACGAGAACCCTTCTAAGCCCTGGCCGAGGACCTTTGAGGTTCCTAACTTGACCAACCTAGTGGGTCAAGAGCAAGAGAGGCTTCTCTGTTCAGTACGAGCCCTCAAGACCTACTTGTCTCGCACGAAAAGTGTGAGAGGCTCTTCTAGCTCCCTGTGGTGTTCTGTGAAAGATCCTCAGAAGCCCCTTTCCAAGAACGCTTTGTCCTTTTTCCTGAGGGAAGTGATAAGAGAAGCTCATCTCTTGTGTGAGGAGGAACACTTCGGACTTTTAAAAGTGCAAGCTCACGAAGTGAGGGCCATTGCGATCTCGCTTGCTTACCGCAAGAACATGTCGCTCTGTCAAATTATGGATGCGACATTCTGGAGGAGCAACTCTGTGTTCGCCTCTCATTACCTCAGAGAGGTGAGGGTGGATTATGAGAAATGTTATACCTTGGGCCCATACGTAGCTACGGCTTCTGTATTAGGCAAAGGAGTTACTACCTCCCCTCAACCTTAGTTTTGTTTACTTGTGCATAGGTTGGTGTATTTTTATTGGTTGAGGACTTCGACTTGTGTACAGTCACCTCAGTCTAGTTAGATAATTTTTATCTACTTTGCAAATGTTAGGTGGTTGGTTTAGTAAGGTTGCAGTTTTTATTTTGGGCAATAGGTAGTCCTGAAGTCGAGTCAGATTGTTGGTCTTACCCCGTTGACAGACTCGATTGAGTGTTTTCAGCACTGCAGGTCACATCCTGGCTGACATCCTAAGGGAAAGCGACTCAAGAGGCAGGAACCTTTGAAGTCAGCTACCTTAGCAGGTAAGGAATCAAGGTGTTTATTTATCCTACAGCTTTTTTTTTGATTGTTTCCCCAACGATGTTTACTGTCTATCACCCTCCTCCAAGTGTGTTAATCAGCTATGTATATTTAACTGCCAGTTAAGTTCTATTCATAAAAATGGAGTTTTTATGATAAAACAAAGTTTTATGAAT
This sequence comes from Palaemon carinicauda, assembly GCF_036898095.1. Classification (NCBI taxonomy): domain Eukaryota; kingdom Metazoa; phylum Arthropoda; class Malacostraca; order Decapoda; family Palaemonidae; genus Palaemon; species Palaemon carinicauda. The sequence goes on from NC_090731.1 coordinate 61,094,439, forward strand.
ACTTACCTGGCAGTTATATATACATTCGAAGGCCCACCCACCTCCCCTCAGGAGACAGGTCGGGCATAGATGAACTGAAGAACAGAAAACGGGAATGATTCCTCCTACCACCCTTTAACGGGTGTTACCACCCAACCACCACAAGGCGGTTGCCTCGTTTAGAAAAATTCTGCCGAAATAGAGATTATTAGCTATGTATATATAACTGCCAGGTAAGTATTCATAAAACTTTGTTTTATCATAAAAACTCCATTTTTGCTCTAGGTACTATCATCAATTATATTTAAAACACCTTGAAATATACCGTGTATCAGTCTAAGTTTAAGATATTTAAATCAAGTCTTTTAAACTTTGTTTTTTTTTTTTGCCAGTTGTCATAAAGAACCAGCCATCTTAATAAAAGTCACCATAATCAAACCCAAGTAATAGTATGAAACACAGTCAAAACAGAAGCTTTTGCTTGTCAGGATTTCTGGACACGTGGAAAACGTGACTTTCCATCTCATTTACTATGGAGTAGTTCGTAGCAGTGTTCATCATATTACAAGTAACTCCTTACTTATTTGAGCTATTTGGTTTTTGCTTTTCCATAAGCTCGCTTCGGTCGTGATAAAACATTATCTCATTGCTCCTATGTTCTGGCAAGCAGACATGTTTTTCTACATGTGTTAGCTCCGTGGGCTAGTTTTTTGGCATTAATTATCAATTATAACTTTAGATTTGATTACTTCAGTTATTATTACCCAGCGATTTATGGTTGTGTGTTCAAACAAATGTACTTTACTAGCATTGAGTAATGATTTATTGAAATATGTTGATTAAAATAATTTTGGGAAATTTGTGTGATACTGTAACGTAAAATAAAACCAACATCTTTAGGGAGGTGTATGGAGACTTGGTATGTACTGGTCCTTGTTTTCGTACCAAGAGAAGTAAGTACTGTACTGAGTGTGGCCCCATAACAGGAGGAAACATTGGACACACAAGTCTCTTACAGGGCTAAGCACACTCATTGCCAATCTGGATGCAAGGCACTGCCCTTCTTTCCCCTTCTTGGATGATATCTCTTCTCTTTTTCAAAAGTGGGAAGGAAGCAGTGCTTGTCAGTTATTGTCCCATAGTGGGAAGAAACATCAGTATATGCTGCTCCTGCTACCAGGAATATACCCAGTACTGTACTTAGTTGTTTTAGTACATGATACAGGTGTCCACACAACCTCTAGTTCTCAATCCCTTACAAGACCCCTTCTTCAGAGTGTTCCAGAAGTAGAACGATGACATCCCAGGAAAATGGAAGCTGCTTCCATTGCTAGGCTCAAAACAACATCATGGTTTAAACATGGGCAGTTGCAGTCACTTGTCGCACCACAACAAAGGACTCGACAATCCTTGAGACGATGAAGAAGCGCACAGACTTGATCCTATCTGGTACTAAGACTAGGACCTTCTTAGATTATCCATCAGGTACCAGTAAGCTAACTGAACCCTGAAGAGATGGAATACTATGGCCTTCCTCTTCGCCAGTCAGGGGAGACAGGAAGAGGCACATTCTTTACAGAACATACCTGTATCGGAGACTGCAGTCCTATTCCCGCTGAAGGACACAGATATCACGCGTGGAAAGTGGAAGAAGGTGAAACAGGACTGTATTTTCTATCAACTAATTACCTTCAAAGGTCCAGGCCCTTCAAAGGCAACTATTCCGAGAACCCATCGTAGATTTAAGTTGGTTCTGTAGAAGACTCCTGTGGCCTACAAGTCTAGTTGATGACCTCAAGTCTCCCCCTCCCCTAGAGAGGTGCAGACAGTGCTGCACCCTTTTGCCCTCAATCTTAAGGGGAAAGGAAGAGAGGGAAGAAGGGAAGAGGGGAACGTTGAAGTCGACTTTACCTGTCAAGACTTTGAGCAGAAGGTGAAATAGGACTCTATTTTCTATCAACTAATTACCTTCAAAGGTCCAGGCCCTTCAAAGGCAACTATTCCGAGAACCCATCGTAGATTTAAGTTGGTTCTGTAGAAGACTCCTGTGGCCTACAAGTCTAGTTGAAGACCTCAAGTCTCCCCCTCCCCTAGAGAGGTGCAGACAGTGCTGCACCCTTTTGCCCTCAATCTCAAGGGGAAAGGAAGAGAGGAAAGAAGGGAAGAGGGGAACGTTGAAGTCGACTTTACCTGTCAAGACTTTGAGCAGGCGACATTGACATAGAGCAGGTCTGGTGAGCGGAAGTCCTACGCGACGATTACTGCTACCTCCCCTCAATCACAAACTGATGATGTCCCAGAGATATAACTTTCGATGTCGCTCGACATATGCCTGAACTTATTTCTTAGCTGCAGAAGCAGAGTTGACAGAACACCCTCAAAGTTGTCCGAGGTGGTTCTCTGGACTTCTACAGTTACTTCCCTGATGAAGAGATCTAGGAACTGAAGATGGGTCATCAATTTCTCTACATTGAACAAGTCATTCATTTATTTGCTGGATTGGATGCTAAATTGAGCAAATTTTCTTAAGACAAGTTTTGTTTAGAAGTATCTCCCTCATCCTTCCAGACAATGTGAGGAATGGCAAATGTATGCAAAACTATTTCACATAAATGACCGTACTTTTGGACTGCTTCTTTCTTGACTGTCTTCTAATCCATGGTAGTGATCTTGCCAAACTCCTCCTTCATCCTTATGGCCAGATTGTTAGGAGGTTGGCATATACCTTTCACTTCTTTACAGGACTCAAGTGCTGTAAAATAAACCGGCCAGTTTGGTTCGAGGAACTTCCTCCCTCCTAAGGGACAAAAGTTTGTATTCGTGTAGGAACAGATCACAAATTTTTAAAGTAATTTGTATTCTTCCAAACTTTTAAGTAACACTTGCCGCCTCAACCATCCCGTCAATATGATAAATTTAAGGTCAAAGTTGGAGCTCAGTGAACTGTTGCCCGTCACCCTCTAGCTAAGTACCATTACCTCTTTATAAGTTTTAGTAGTTGTATCCAGCTTAATGAAGCATACTTATATTAAAGGGCTCTGGTTTGTATGGTTTGGAAAAATATAAATTACTTTGAAATTTGTGATAATGTCACTAGTAATGCAATGATGCTTATTTCTGGTTGTCTTATATGTTGCTCAATCTGAAGTAACTTACAGAGGATGCTTTGGTATAATATATACTTTACATATTGTTATAATTCACCTTATAAGGTAGCTGATGATGTCAATTCAATGTTACTCCATAGGATGGTCTTTAGAATATTACAGTATACTGTATACTGTTAGATCCTCTTTTGTTCATACTTTTTACTTTCGATTTTTAAGAATTAATTTTCAGTAATGTCTATTGGGCTATATCAAATATTGTCGAGTCTTTTTATTTTAATTAAAGTACCATTAGGTCCGAGGGACTTGACATCAAAGGATTTTAAACCAGCCAGTATGGTTATAGGAGCTTCCTCCCACCTAAGGATATGTCTCCCATTGAAGGATGAGGGTTTGTTTTCATGTTGGAACAAATCAAAAATTTAAAAAATAATTTGTATTTTTCCTTACTATATGAACCTGAGTCCCGTAAGTTTCACTTCTTGCCCTAACCATCCCGCATGCCCTAGGGGAAGTTCAAAGTAGAATCTCGGTGTGCTGGTGAGGAGTTGAAAGTTTCCCCGCCACCTACAAGTAACTACCAACAACTCGCTAAAATTTTGACAGCCAAATTCCATCCCAGCTGAGATCAGACTCCTATTAAAAGCCTTGTGTCTGTATGGTTAGGAATATACAGATAATTTATTAAAATGTTATTTATTTTAATAACTGACAGCCTCAGATGTAATGATCCACTTTACGCTAATTGGTATTAATTTCTATCTCAAAATATTCCATTTTAGGAAGGGACTGGGTATGGACAGCTTCCACAGCAGATAAAACCTATTTGAGGATTCTCAGTATGTTTGAAGATCATAGATCTGCCACATTTTCCCTTCACATCATGGCTCAATTAGGAGTGGATGAGGGTAAACCTATTGGAGAGTGGTACGGACCAAACACAGTTGCTCAAGTGATCAGGTAAGTGGAATGTTTTCTTGATTATTAAGTGGTAACTCCTGACTAATTATTTCTTTCGTTCCTCCTATCACAACGTCTTCAGATTTCTAGCTTCGTACCATAGTTATCAAGCACATATAATCAATCCAGACAAAAAGAATTGTATCAGGAGACATCAAGATGGAGTTTAGAATGAAAAAGTTTGCTCTAGTTAGCACAGACAAAGGAAAAGTAATGAGGGCAGAAGGGATGAAGCTGAGAGATGGAAATTTCATCAAAGAGATAGATGAAGCAGAGTTTGTAACCATTGTTTGAGCAAACCTTGTTGGCCAATGTTTCTCATACTACTGTAGTTTTGCCATATCACGATTGATAACTCATTGATAAATTACTACAGACATAGACTTTGATTCTTTTTAGAATAAGAAAGAGAGATTTAACTGCTTACATAAGAAAGAGAGATTTAACTGCTTACATGTAATCTAGTAAGTAAGAAAAAATTTCAGTGGAAAATTTGGATTTCACTTTTCCTCAGTGTATTGACATTCCTGAAATCTCAAAAAGCCTGAGAATATATCCAGATTGTTTACCTGTAATGGCTATAAGTGTTATAATACGGAAAGTTCCTTTACTATTTAAAGATTCTCTTGTGGGTTAATTTCACATTTATCACTAATATATAACAAAATCATCCCAACTACTTCAGTCTTGTCTCAAATGAAAATTGCAGCTAGCCAGTCTTGTCTCGAATAAAAATGGCAGCTAGCCAGTCAATTTCTAATGCGCAGATAGATTGAAAGGTCTTTCGCAGTAATAACTATCATTCTTTTTAAGTTTACAACACTCATGAGATCCCTAGATTTTTTATTTAAAGAATTGCCTTGATATTTTTATTTTTCCATTTCATTATGCACTCACTATTTTGACTTTATAAATGCTTGTAGATAAGATAAGTGAGTTTTACAAGTACCTCACCATAGGATTATATTAATAGGATGGTAACAGCATAAGTACCAACCTTCAGTTGTCATTTGAGAAAGAGCTGCTAAGATTAGCCCATGATAATTCATTTATTGCATGTGTTTACTAAGATTTGCAGATTTTGGGTGTCGGTTAAACTAATAATTTACAAGGGAATTAAGATTTCATTCAGTTTTCTGGTAACTGCAAGTTTTGCCTTGTGTTTAGTTAGTGTTCCTTGTAGGGTTTGGACAACAAAAAGTGTTTTTTTCTATCTTTGCTATGATTGTCTTTTGCTGTTAACATTAAGTGTTAATTTAGCTTTAGCCCTGTACATTGGTATGTATCCATCAATGGCTTTGTACTAAAAAAGTATATAGTGTACATTAAGAGTCAAGATATTGGGCAAGAAATAAACATTTTCTTTTCAAGGAGATTTTTTTTTTAAAGATTATTTTTGTGTGTCATAGTCCAGGTTTCAGAGAATATTGAATATTTCTTAGAATATTTAAAGGCGTCTGTTTATCCAATCGTTTAGTTTGTAGAATTTCATCTTTTTTTAAATTGAGTTCATTTTGCAAATGAAGAGCAAACCATTTGCCCTGAATAGAGAATTAATTCCACAGTCTGGTTGAATTTTCTGAAAATTTCTGACTTTCACATTTGTAATTTAATCCTATATCCAAGATTAATTTTTTAGAAACACAAAACTGAACAACATTTTATTTTACAGGAAACTTACTCCATTTGACGAGTGGAACAACTTCAGCGTCAATGTATCCTTAGACAACATTTTAATTATGGATGAAATCAGTAAGGAATCCATGTCTTTTTTTTCTTTTCTTTTTTTTTTATATTATCATTGACAGAATATAGTACTGTATAAAAATATTTTTGCCAATAGTACTCCTAGCATTAGTTTATATAAGGTTCTTTTAGTGTCATTTTGTTTCCTCACTAATTTGTTTTCCATCCAATTTGTACTTTTTTCCCTTTTAGTTTTTTACTTGACTATTGAGCTCTTTTGATATCTTTATTTTACTTTTATTTTACTTCCTATTGAGAATTATATTCTTTTTGCTATCACATGAGACTAATAATTTTGGTGGGTTTTTACTAATTTATAAAGGTAATGATAAATTCTATTTTCATATTGTTACATTATAGTAATCAGGCTATATCTAGTATTCATGCTTGTCCCCATAAGGGTGAAATTTCCCCTAATCATTGTAGGATCATTCCATTTATTTGAATTTGTATGAAATTTACAAGCTTTATTGAAAGTACTGTAATACATATCTTTACATTGTTTCAACATACGTTATTTCCAATGTTACATCGATCGTTCTTAAATGTTAAATACAAAAATTAAACTGATATTATGCCATATTACATGACGTTACACTGGTCTTTTCATTGCACAGTAATAATAAAAAAGGGCAAAAACTAAAAAAAAGGCTTTTCATGAAATTGGAGGATAAATAATAATCAATATTCAGTACATTACTGCAGTTTTTAATATAGTATTCTCTTTGATTTTAATAAAACGAACAGATAGTTTACTATGCATTAAAATGATAGTAGTTTTTAATGCACTTTGTCATATATTGCAATATTTATATGGAATTATACTGTGCTGTATGCCACTTAATAGGGGGCTTTTCCGACGTATGACAAAAATTGACTTAAACCAATTAAGGACGTAGTGCCAGGTATTACTGTATTTTATCCAAGTATCTCCCCATAACTGTAATATACAGTATTTAGGTCTGTTCCATGTATCCTTCCTATAAAAAATCTACTCAAAGGAATTACAGTACTTATAGAAAAATGGCTTATTTTTACCTGTTTTACAATTTTAGCAGTACCAGCTGAACTCGGTTGAGTCCCTTGTTAGGCTGGGAGGAATGTAGAGAGTAGAGGTCCCCTTTTTGTGTTTGTTTCTTTGTTGATGTCGGCTACCCCCCCAAAATTGGGGGAAGTGCCTTGGTATATGTATGTATGTATGTACAATTTTTGGAAAATTTTAACCCATGATTGCATAAAATTATCCTTATTCTAAGTACTGTATATGAAGTTTTAATGTAAGTGGTACAGTATTGTCAACCTGCAAATACTGTACCCCTTTTTCTTCATTTCAATATTTAATGCAGATACTAGTCAGACAGGGTTCATGATGTCCTTAATATCTTGGCCAAACCAAACAATAAATAAATAAATAAGGAGAAAAGAAAAATTTCAACATAGTTCTGAAGTACATAATTGACTAACTTCATTAAGGATGGGGGCAGTTATAAGCAGGGAGAAAATATTAACACTTGATGCCAGAGGAGAAAGAAAGAATAGCTGAACTATGTAATTAATGATTAACAATGTTTATGATTATCATTTACAGAATGTTCTTGTCAAACGGAAGGTGAACGATCTTGGCGGCCCCTTCTCCTGTTCATACCACTAAGATTAGGTCTTTCAGAGATGAACCCCATCTATTATTCTGGTATTAAGGTTTGTAATTTTGCTTATTTATAGTGTACAGCATATGGACACTTGAAATCCTTAGGATGTTAATTTTTAGATCTCAATTCAAAATTTAACCCTCATTTATTATTATTATTGTTTTTATTATTACTATTATTATTATTATTATTATAAATTCCTAAGCTACAACCCTAGTCGGAAAAGCAGAAGGCTATAAGCCCAGGGGCTCCAACAGGGAAAATAGCCCAGTTAGGAAAGGAAACAATGAAAAATAATGTACTTTAAGAACAGTAACATTAAAATAGATATCTCCTATATAAACTATGAAAACTTTAACAAAACAAGAGGAAGCGAAATAGGGTAGAATAGTGTGCCCGAGTTTACCCTCAAGCAAGAGAACTCTAACCCAAGACAGTGGAAGACCATGATACAGAGGCTATGGCACTACCTTAAGACTAGAGAACAATGGTTTGATTTTGAGTTTCCTTCACCCAATAAGTCAAACTTGACTCCAACATAGCTGGCCCAAATATATTCTAGAGAGACAGAACATGATAAGTATTAAAATTAAATGATAAAACCTATGATAAATACAGTAGATAATAAAATTTTTCTTTTCAGAAATGTTTCAAGATGCCTCAGTCTTTAGGCCTTATAGGTGGAAAGCCTAACCATGCTTCATATTTCATTGGTTTTATGGGTAAGTGTGCCTCTGTTAGTTTCCTATATTAAAAGTGTACTGTACCTTTTGATAACTGCCTTTGTGAATTTTTACCTTTATATTGCTTGAGCTATGTTTTCTGGTTATAGATCTTACTTCATTAAGGATTAAGGTTCATCTTACCAGCATTAATATTTCTTAATGAGGTATTTTTCATGAACTTTATGTTTTAGTTTCACATCAAATTCATTATTTGTATATTTATAATCAATCAACTTAAAGTCCTTCTGGAAGTGGTTATGCGATAAATGTGTGACACGGTCCCAGAGTCTCATCCAAGAAGGTGGCTGTAGTCTCTGGTGATAGTGCTGAAGTTCTATAGATGCATCTTGCTAAGCTAAATAAAAAATTTCTTTATTTTCAGATTTATTTAAACATCATTGATTACAATTTCTTTTTGTATTTGATAAGAAATCTGAAGTAGATTTCCATCATTTGGTTTTTGTTTACTTTAAAACTTATTTGTTTCTCCATAATTCAGATCCCAGTTTTCCTTGTATCAAATATTTCTTTTGTAAAGTGCATAAGAACCTTTGAATTGGAAAGGCTTTGCTATGACCATTGACTGCCATATACAGTTGTAATTTGTGGACTATTAAAGAAGTATGGTCATTGTTATACTAATTCAGAAACAGGTAATCTTATTGTACTTCTATTTTTAAACTTAGTTTTTACAATCCTTTTATATTTTGAGCCGTACAATTGACTCTTGATAGTGTTAGATGTTTAACGAGTTGTAGATAACTTAAGTGTTCTAGCAAGGTAGCTGTGTTTGTCTCAATAAGGTTTAGGGTAACTAGACTTTTGCGCTAGTCCATGCGGCATAATTTCTACTATTCAAATACGAGTGAAGTCTTGGCATTCAATTTTATTTTAAGTAAGATTCCATTGGCAGCTAGAGTGGATATGAATGTGTTGAGGTGGTTTGGCCATGTTAAGAGAATGGAAAATGGCTGTCTGCTAAAGAAGGTGATGAATGCAAGAGTTGATGGGAGAAGTACAAGAGGAAGGCCAAGGTTTGGGTGGATGGATGGAGTGAAGGAAGCTCTGGGTGATAGGAGGATAGATGCGAGAGAGGCAAGAGAGCGTGCTAGAAATAGGAATAAATGGCAAGCGATTGTGACGCAGTTCCGGTAAGCCCTGCTGCTGCCTTCGATGCCTTAGATGACCGCGGAAGTAGCAGCAGTAGGGGATTCAGCATTATGAAGCTTCATCTGTGGTGGATAATGTCGTAGGGTGGGCTGTGGCACCCTAGCAGTACCAATTGAACTCGATTGAGTCCCTTGTTAGGCTGGAGGAACGTAGAGAGTACAGGTCCCCTTTTTGTTTTTGTTTCATTTGTTGATGTCGGCTACCCCCAAAAAATGGGGGAAGTGCCTTGGTATATGTATGCATGTATGTAAGATTCCATTGGTTTCCAAATCTTCCCTCTTCTTTGCATTAGGATTGGAGTGGCAGACACTCAGTAGACTATGTTAAAGATAGGGTGTTTGGTTTGTATAAAATTATCTTATCATTTATAGAACATGACGTTTTAATTGGAATCAAATGTTTTTTAGGGGATGAAATCGTGTATGTAGATCCACATACAACACAAGACTCCGGGAGTGTAGACAAGAAAACGACAGAGGCAGAAGTGGAATTAGACAAGTCTTATCATTGTTCGTTTGCACAACGAATGCCCCTTGAACACTTGGATCCCTCATTGGCACTGGTATGTAACACCACAAAATGTAGAATTGTCCGTGAAATAGCAATTTGATTAGTAGGAATTATGAACATAACATTCATTTAATTCTGTATTTTATGTGCCAACCAAGAGTAAAGATTACTGAAATGAAGAGTAAAATGGTAAAAGTGTGGTATGGATGGGTGATGAAAGGGGAGTAAAAAGGGTTGGGAGCATCTTGTTTGGATTAGAGATAAGTAAAAGAATATATGTCAAAAAAACATTATGAAAGAAATTGCTTTAGATAGATGTAGTTGGAGAGAACATATCATTGCAATCAACAACTTTATCAGATGAAGACTGGTAATACTTTTGTTCAAAGAAAAGTACCTTTTTCAATATTAAACTTACCCGATAATCATGTAGCTGTCAACTCCGTTGCCCGACAGAATTCTATGGAGGGATACGCCAGCTATCACAATACTAGAAGGGGGTGTACTTACCAGCGCCACCTGTGGCCAGGTACTCAAGTACTTCTTGTTGACACCTCCTCAATTATTCCTCTGTCGTGCTTCCGGCAAGACGTTCTGGGATACGCTTATGGTCTTCGAGTTTATTCACGGCTAATTGGTGAAGTATTCTCTCAGATTAACGGCTGTCGCTTTACTGGAAACCTTCTTATATTAGCTAGATAGCTTTTATATAGTCCTGATTAACGATTAACGATTTTTGCTTGTTTTTGGAACCCCCTTTGGCTAACTCTTTGGATTCAAGATGTCTGACATTTCGCAAGCCCCCTCCCATAGACGATGTAGGTCTTGCAATAGGCGTATTCCGAAGGCCTCGGTAGATCCTCACACCGCTTGTTCTGACTGTAGGGACAGGCCCTGTCAGTTAGAAAATCGATGTGAGGAATGCGCCGGACTTTCGGAATTGGAATTTGTCCGTCTTTTGAAATATTCAACTAAGTTAGAGAGAGGTAGAGTTAGGAGGAGTTCTTCTCACTCTTCATTGTTTTCCTCACCTCATGATCCCCTACCTTTTCCTACCCCTGTAGTGGCTACCCCCGAACCTACTGTGTGCCCTCCGCCTGATATGTCAGTTGTTTTGCGTGCTATTCAGGCTTTAGGCGATAAAGTAGAATCAGTGGTAAGTGACCATAAGTCTCTGATGGCCGAAGTTAAAGAACTGAAGGTCAAGAGTGCAGTGGGTGGAGTTAGTGCCAGTGCTGTGACGAGTGCTAGTGTCAGTGCAGTGCCAAGTGCTAGTGTTAGTGCCAGTGTGGTGCGTGAGGATTTTTCTGTGCGAGCCAGTCGTCCTCCCAGTCCGGGACCTCTTGCAAGCTCCCAAGCCCAGGGGAGAAGCAATGTCGAAGGGCATAAGGGTTCGGCAGGCCTTGTTAGGCGCACAGAACTATCCTCGGTGGTTGCGGGCGTGTCTTCCAAAGACCGTCACTCCCACCTGCAGACGATTGAGCCCGTCTTTATCTCGTCCGCTGATCAACTGTCAGGGAAGAAACGTTGGTCTCAGGTCTCGAGACCGCTTAAACGTAGAGTCCAGTCCGCGAGTGCTCAGCCAGGTTGCAGTCATTGGCTCAGCTCTGACTCGCCTCAGTCATCTGTCGACTGTACTCCGCCCAAGAGGAGTAAGGTTCTGCCACAACAGAGCTCGACTGTTAAGGCTTTACCTCAGTCTACTTTCGTTTCTGCCGATCCCAAGTGGACTCTGCTTCAGTCCATGCAAGCACAGCTTTCGGACTTGATGCGTGAGTGTCGGGCTGAGAGTGTTGCACCTCCGCCTCCGCCTACACTCCCTCCGCCTGTTCTCGCTCCGCCTGCGCTCGCCCCGCCTGCGCTCGCTCCGCCTGGTCGCAGCACCATCTGCCAGGCGTACGATGTTGAGCCACATTCTGAGTTCGCTGTTCCCAGTGGTGTTCAGCCTCAGCCTTCTTTAAGGCAACCTTTACTTTGGGATCAGGAGGATTATTCCACTCTTCCTCCGCCTCCCCTTGCTGCTCCACCAGTGGTGCAACTCTCGGTTGAGGTACAACAACCTCTCCCGTCCATGAGTCAGTCTCCTCAGCCCTCGCTGCAGTGAGCTCAACCCTCCTCAAGGCAAGCTCCTCTACACCCTGGACTTGCGCCTCAGGAGCCTCAGCTTGCGAGAACTTTACCTTGTTCTGCGCAGCCTCAACCTCATCATGCTCCGCTCATATCACAGGAACAGGAACTTGCTACTCCGCCTCCTTCCTCCGCTCAGCAAGCGCAATCCTTGGGTTCAACCTCTCTTGCTAGGAGTCAACCTCCTCCACCCATACGCCTTCCTTCTGCTTCGTCTGTTGTTCAGCCTTTGCAGTCTGAGCCTCAGGTTTTCCCTCAACAGTTACTGGAAGAGGAAACCACTGTTATTGTTCCTACCCGTTCTGACTCTGCGGTTCAGCATTCTTGTCCGATCTCTTCGCTACACTCTGGTGATGAGGTGTCGGATGATGAGGAGGCACACCTTGATCCCTCATCAGACGTGGACGAATCCAAGCTTTCTCCACAGTCTATTGATTTTCGTAAGGTCTTGGCTCTACTCAGGGAGATTTACCCAGACCACTTTGTCTCTGCTATTCCCCGCTCTCCGCCATCTGAGTTTTCGCTGGGCGTACAACAAGCTAAGTCCACCTATACTAAGCTTGTCCTAGCTAGATCCTCTAAGAGGGCTTTAAGGATCTTAGGGGAGTGGCTGCAGTCTAAACAACACCTTGGCAAGACTTCCTTCATGTTCCCTCCAACGAAGCTCACTTCGAAAGCGAGCGTTTGGTATGCCACAGGGGAAGCACCAGGCTTGGGAGTACCTGCCTCTGCCCAGGCTGACTTCTCAAGTCTGGTAGACTCGCCTCGGAGAACTGCTATGAGGCGCTCGAAGGTTTGTTGGACCTTCTCAGACCTGGATCACTTACTGAAAGGGATGTTCAGAGCATTTGAAATGTTCAACTTTCTCGACTGGTGCCTGGGGGCCCTCAGCAAGAAAACCTCTCCTGCGGACAAAGATTCTGCCATGCTATTAATGTCCTGCATGGATAAGGCCATCAGAGATGGATCGGGCGAGCTAGCGTCGATGTTTGTATCAGGGGTGTTGAAGAAAAGGGAACAACTGTGTACCTTCCTTTCCGCCAGCATTACACCTTGCCAACGGTCACAACTCCTTTTTGCTCCGCTCTCGAAGTTCCTCTTTCCCGAGGAGCTAGTTAAGGACTTGTCTGCTGCCCTGATACAAAAGGATACGCACGATCTTGTAGCCTCATCGGCTCGTAAGTCTAAGGTTGCTACCTCAGTCCCCAAGACTTATCGCTCCCCAGTGGCTGATACCCCTGCTACGAGGTTCATACCGCCCTTTCGTGGTAGAGCCCCCAGCCGAGGAAGCTCCCGCCCAGACTCTCACAGGAGCAAGTCTAGAAAAGGATCCAGGACATCTAAAGGAAAAAACTGACTCTCCGTTTCTCCAGACAACAGTAGGAGCCAGACTCAAGTTCTTCTGGCGAGCCTGGGAGAAGAGAGGTGCAGACGCACAGTCTGTCAGTTGGCTGAGGAACGGTTACAGGATTCCATTCTGCCTCAAGCCACCTCTGACCACATCGCCCATCAACCTCTCTCCCAACTACAAAGAAGAGGACAAGAGGCTAGCATTGCAACAGGAAGTGTCGCTACTTGTGCAGAAGAAGGCAGTGGTTATAGTCCGGGACCATCAATCCCCGGGCTTCTACAACCGTCTCTTTCTTGTGGCCAAGAAGACAGGAGGTTGGAGACCGGTGCTGGACGTCAGCGCTCTCAACGAGTATGTCACCAAGCAGACGTTCACGATGGAGACGACCAAGTCGGTCTTAGCAGCGGTCAGACAGGAGGACTGGATGGTCTTGTTGGACTTGAAAGATGCATACTTTCACGTTCCTATTCATCCAGACTCCCAACCTTTCCTGAGATTCGTTTTCGGAAAGGTTGTCTATCAATTCCAAGCCCTGTGTTTTGGCCTAAGCACAGCTCCTATGGTCTTTACTCATCTGATGAGGAATGTAGCAAAATTCCTACACTTGTCGAACATCAGAGCCTCCCTCTACCTAGACGACTGGCTGTTGAGAGCCTCCACGAGTCGTCGTTGTCTGGAGAATCTCAATTGGACTTTAGACTTAATCAGAGACCTAGGTCTATTAGTCAATATAGAGAAGTCTCAACTCATTCCCTCCCAATCCATTGTGTACCTGGGAATGGAGATTCGGAGTCAGGATTTTCGGGCTTTTCCATCGGCCCCCAGGATAAGCCAAGCCCTAGAGTGCATCAATAGCATGCTGAAGAGGAGCAGTTGCTCAGTGAGACAGTGGATGAGTCTCACAGGGACCCTCTCATCACTGGCCCTGTTTGTCGAGCTAGGAAGACTCCACCTCCGCCCTCTTCAATTCCATCTTGCAGCTCATTGGGACAAGGGTTCGACTCTAGAAGCAGTCTCTATCCCTATCAACCAAGAGATGAAGACCACTCTCCTGTGGTGGAAGCACAACCTCCTTCTCAAGGAGGGTCTATCATTGGCCATTCAGACCCCCAATCTTCATCTCTTCTCAGATGCATCGGACTCGGGCTGGGGTGCAACCTTGGACGGACGGGAATGCTCGGGAATGTGGAACGAGGAACAAGGATTACTCCACATCAACTGCAAGGAGCTGCTAGCAGTTCATCTAGCCCTGTTGAACTTCAAGTCCCTCCTGCTAGGCAAAGTGGTGGAGGTGAACTCAGACAATACCACAGCCTTGGCTTACATCTCCAAGCAAGGAGGGACCCATTCGAGGAGCCTTTACGAGATCGCAAGGGACCTCCTCATTTGGTCAAGAGGTCTAAACCTCACTCTGGTCACGAGGTTCATTCAGGGCGATATGAACGTTTCAGCAGATCGCCTAAGCAGAAGGAATCAGGTCATTCCCACGGAATGGACCCTCCACAAGAGTGTGTGCAACAGACTTTGGACCTTGTGGGGTCAACCTACCATAGATCTGTTTGCCACCTCCATAACCAAGAGACTTCCGCTGTATTGTTCCCCTGTTCCAGACCCTGCAGCAGTTCATGTGGATGCTTTTCTACTGAACTGGTCCCATCTCGACCTGTACGCATTCCCTCCGTTCAAGATAATAAACAAAGTTCTGCAGAAATTCGTCTCGCACGAAGGGACACGGCTGACGCTGGTTGCTCCCCTTTGGCCTGCAAGAGAATGGTTCACAGAGGTACTTCAATGGCTAGTCGACTTCCCCAGGACTCTACCTCTAAGAGTGGACCTTCTACGTCAACCTCACGTAGACAGGTTGCACCCAAACCTCCACGCTCTTCGGCTGACTGCCTTCAGACTGTCGAAAGATTCGCTAGAGCTAGAGGCTTTTCGAAGGAGGCAGCCAGTGCGATTGCCAGAGCAAGAAGGGTTTCCACTCGTAGAGTCTACCAGTCTAAGTGGGAGGTCTTCCGAAGCTGGTGTAGAGCCAATTCAATATCCTCTACCAATACCTCTGTGATCCAAATAGCTGACTTCCTTCTACATCTTAGGAATGAGAGATCCCTTTCAGCACCTACGATTAAAGGATATAGGAGTATGTTGGCTTCAGTTCTCCGCCACAGAGGTTTGGACCTGTCTTCCAACAAGGACCTTCAAGACATTCTTAAGTCTTTTGAGACGTCTAAAGAACGTCGTCTTTCCACTCCAGGCTGGAATCTAGACGTAGTCTTAAGGTTCCTTATGACATCTAGGTTCGAACCTCTCCAGTCAGCTTCCTTCAAGGACCTTACCCTCAAGACTCTTTTTCTCGTTTGCCTTGCAACAGCTAAGAGAGTCAGTGAGGTTCATGCCTTCAGCAAGAACATTGGTTTCACAACCGAATCTGCAACATGTTCTTTTCAGCTTGGATTCCTAGCAAAGAACGAGCTTCCTTCACGTCCTTGGCCTAGATCGTTCGAAATACCTAGCCTCTCCAACATGGTAGGTAACGAACTAGAGAGAGTTCTTTGCCCTGTCAGAGCTCTCAAATATTATCTTAAGAGGTCTAAACCTATTCGAGGACAGTCAGAAGCCTTATGGTGTGCCATCAAGAAACCCTCGAGACCCATGTCCAAGAATGGGCTTTCGTATTATATAAGGCTTCTGATCAGAGAAGCACATTCTCACTTAAAGGAGGAAGACCTTGCATTGCTGAAGGTAAGGACCCACGAAGTAAGAGCCGTAGCTACTTCGATGGCCTTTAATAAAAACCGTTCTCTGCAGAGCATAATGGATGCAACCTATTGGAGGAGCAAGTCAGTGTTTGCATCATTTTATCTGAAAGATGTCCAGTCTCTTTACGAGAACTGCTACACCCTGGGACCATTCGTAGCAGCGAGTGCAGTAGTAGGTGAGGGCTCAGCCACTACATTCCCTTAATCCCATAACCTTTTTTAACCTTTCTCTTGAATACTTTTATTGTTGTTTTTATGGTTGTTACGGTAGGCTAAGAAGCCTTCCGCATCCTTGGATTTGGCGGGTGGTCTATTCATTCTTGAGAAGCGCCTGGGTTAAAGGTTTGGTAGAGGTCCTTTAGTAGGGGTTGCAACCCCGTGTACTTTGGCACCTTTGGGTTGATTCAGCCTCCAAGAGGAACGCTGCGCTCAGTAAGGAAGACGAACTTTAAATAAAGAGGCAGAGTAACCGTTCTATTCGACTTCCTTACCAGGTACTTATTATTTCATTGTTATTTGAGATAACTGTTATATGAAATATGGGATACTTAGCTATCCTTTAATCTTGTACACTGGTTTTCACCCACCTCCCTGGGTGTGAATCAGCTACATGATTATCGGGTAAGTTTAATATTGAAAAATGTTATTTTTATTAATAAAATAAATTTTTGAATATACTTACCCGATAATCATGATTTAATCGACCCTCCCTTCCTCCCCAGAGAGAACCAGTGGACCGAGGAATAATTGAGGAGGTGTCAACAAGAAGTACTTGAGTACCTGGCCACAGGTGGCGCTGGTAAGTACACCCCCTTCTAGTATTGTGATAGCTGGCGTATCCCTCCATAGAATTCTGTCGGGCAACGGAGTTGACAGCTACATGATTATCGGGTAAGTATATTCAAAAATTTATTTTATTAATAAAAATAACATTTTTTACAAAAGAAAAATTTTAATGTTTTATTAGTTTTGACAAATTTGAAATTTGCAAATAAGATTTTAAATTCTTTTAAACTGTATTGACCCGTCATTCATGTTACTTCATCTCTAGAAGCTCAGTTTGATTGACATTACCTTTAGATTTTTAAATTTTTTTTTTCATTCTCTTTCCTTACAATAGACACGTGGCTCTAGTAAAGTAATGAAACATTTTAGCAGTTAAAGGTAAGGAGAAAAGTTGTGGTGTGCCAGAATATCCATTATTTCTGTTACAAAAACAAAATTATTCCCTATCTTTTTGACACCATGAGTCAATGAGTAGGAGGATGAGTTTTGTATATGAACATCTGGTAAATATAGAAATAAAAATTATTAAAGTTATAAATAAAAAATCACATTATAAGTAATTTGTATTTTTAAATATTAAACTTAGCCGGTGAATATATAATAGCTGACGTCTCCGACGGCTCGACAGATTCCAAAAACTCGCGAGCGATCGCCATGAAGGTTGCGGGTGTGCCCACCAGCGCCGACTATCGGCCAGATACCGCATATACATGTAAACAGCTCCAGTTCTTCTCTGTCGGTTTCATCGACAAGTCGATTCCACTCGCTTTATGACCTCGAGTTTTCTACCGAATTGGTGAAGTACTTGGTTTTGGTTTTATTGCTTTCGCCGTGTTGGATTATTCAATACTATCTTCAAAAGAAATGCTTTTGAAAGGAGAGGAAAAGTGTTTTGCCCTTGTTTTTTTATCTCTGGTTTTTCCATAGAGTAAAGATGGCCGACCCTTCCCTCAGTGTACGGAAGTTTGTTTTAGGCTTTTAGTAATTATTTTATCACGTTATAGATTATTGTTGATAATTATAGATTTTCCTCTATATATTTTATATCTCACCCGCCTTTATTAGGCCTCTTCGATTAGCTTTCCATTTATACTAAACATCAAGATAAATTTTATGTTTTGTTTATATGCGGCCTTTACCTTTTCCTCCCCTAGTCCGAGATGTAGGCGGTCCTAACTTGGAAACCGAAGTTAAACAACGTTGAGCCCATTCAACTTTTATTTTCGTTTTTTAAATCATTTGCTCTGTAAGAGTTATGAAATGAATATTTTAAGAAAGATATTCTTTGAATAGTCTTCGTGCTGTTTTTTCAAAGATGAACTAACGTTTGGTTTATTTATGCTATGCATTTTGCGCCCTATCGTTACGATAGAGAAAGAGAGAATCACGGTTTCACTTTGCAGAAAGAGTAAATCGATTTTGACGTTTTGTTCATTCTTCTTTCAAACTGAAGTGTTTTAAATACTAATTTTAAGGAACTTGTTAATTTTCAATTTCTTAGTCCTTTCAGTTTTTTCCTTTGGTCAAATAACCTGTTTATTGACGAAGGGTGAGTGGGCTTTTCTCTTGTGTGTGACAAGAGAGAGACGGAGAGAGAGAGAGAAAGAGAGAACGATCCGATCTTTATTCTCGTCCCAAGTAAGGAGTTTGGGAGCGAGTAACGTTGTTCTCGATTCAGTTTTTTACTCTCGTCCCAAGTCTCTGTACGGGGAGAAAGGATAAAATGTTTTTAGTTTTTATTCTCGTCCCAAGGCACTGTACGGTGAGAGATTGAAAACGTAGTCTTTAGTGAACTAGAGTTTAGTCTCCTCCCCAGTCACTGATCTTTTTAACTTTATATATTTCCGTTTTATTCGATATATATGTATATGTTTTTTTTATTTTTGCATGTGTGTTTTATTTTGTACTAATGTGCTTACATTATACGACTCATTTCGCAATTATAACGTTTTGATGTAAGGGAGAATTGCGTACTTCAGGTAGATATCAGTTTTATTCATGCCTAATGTGAAATTATTGAAAAATACGATATCAGTGAAGTGAGTGCTAGAAAACATGTGCTGTGTTGCGGAGGGTTCGTTTGTTCGTGCTTGTCACTTGCCTAGTCCGAGACCTCTTTCAGGCTCCCATGCACCAGGGAGAAGGAATGTCGTAGGACCTAAGGGAGTGAGGAGTGTAAACCAACGAACAGACGTTCCCTCAAAGGTATCAGACGTTGCTCGACAAGCACGTCCTTGCCATAAGACAGGAGAGACGAAGTTTCTCCTCGTCATCCGAAGACTTTTCGCAAAAGAAACCTTGGCGCAAGGTTTCTAGACCCTTTAAGCGAAAGTCAGTCCCTTCAGGACAGGTCCAGCGTCCTGGCTGTAGCCATGGGGACAGCTCTGACCCTTTGCAGTCGTCGGAAGATTGTTCGCCTATTAAACGCAAGCGTAACACGGGGTCCGACGGTCGCGGTAAAGGCAATGTTTTGCCAACACAGACATTACCGTCGTCTCGGCCCGTTCCGACTCCCGTTGATCCTAAATGGGTTGTCCTGCAGGACATGCAGACTAAGCTTGCCTCCCTTATGGAGAAGTATGACGTTGAGCAGGTTCACGATGAACCTTCGCTTTCGAGTCGCCGTTACGCTAAACGAGACTCTGGCCGTCAGCCGCCTAAACGAGCATTTACTCGTCCTTTTGACGTTATGAAACGTGATGTCGGTAGTTTGTCACGTCAGTCACGTGACTTGGATCCTCACTCGCTGCAGTCCCGTGTTGACTTTCAGCCGCTGCCGCAGCCTCGTGTTGACGTTCAGCCGCTGCCGCAGTCTAGTGTTGACGTTCAGGACGTTCACCAACCAGCTCAGTTGCCTTGTTTTGACGTTGAGCGTCAAGCACCGCAGTCAAGGGTTGTTTTGACTGCTCAGTCTAGGCAGTCAAGGCAGTCTCGACTTGACGTCGAGCGTCCATCAACTCCTGTTGTTGTTGCTGGTCAGTCCTTTCAGCAGCGACTTGACATCGCTTCCTTGACTGCTACTGCTGCTCCTTTGCGTGTGGACTTTGCCTGTCAAGCATTGCCACCGCGGCAGGTCTCTCCTTTTCATGAGACTCGGCAATTGTCGAACGAGGTTCCTTCAGATGAGGAAGTTGCTGATCCCCCTCCTACTGATATTCCTTTGGGGACTTTGTCAGACGGAGAGGAGCCTAAAGCTGCTCAGCCCTCTATGGACTTTAAAAAAATCATGCTGATTTTTAAGGATCTTTGTCCGGACCATTTTGTAACTGCTGCTCCTCGTTCGCCTTCGTCAGAGTTTACACTAGGCCTAGCTACTTCGAAGCCGTTGTTTTCTAAGCTAGTGCTCTTTCGCTCTTCTAAGAGAGCTTTACGTTTGCTAGGCGACTGGTTGATCACCAGGAGGAGTTTGGGGGAGACAGCCTTTGCTTTCCCTCCTCTTAAACTGGCTTATAGAACGAGCGTCTGGTATGACACGGGAGAAGTTCTCGGCTTGGGAGTTCCTACCTCTGCCCAGGGAGACTTCTCAAGCCTCATAGACTCTCCCCGTCGCCTGGCCTTGAGACGCTCCAAGATTTTATGGTCGGCTTCAGAGCTAGACCATCTCCTATTAGGAGTTTTTCGAGCGTTTGAAGTTTTGCTGTACAATTATGTCATGCATGAACAAGGCTATCAGGGATGGCTCCAATGATCTGACAGCCACGTTCTCTGCAGGAACAAGGCTATCAGGGATGGCTCCAATGATCTGGCAGCCACGTTCAATGCAGGAGTACTTAAGATGTAAGTACGCTCAATTTGTTCATTGTCAAGACAAACTTCACAATGAAGACTACCAAATCTGTCTTGGCAGCATTAAGGGAAGGCGACTGGATGGTCTCTCTCGACCTTCAGGATGCATACTTCCACATCCCCGATTCATCCAAACTTTCAACAACATCTGAGGTTTGTGGACGGGAAAGTAATGTACCAATGTCGAGCACTGTACTTCGACCTCATTCCTGCTCCTCTTGTTTTTACAAGGCCCTTGCAAAATGTAGCAAGCTTTCTACATTTTTTGAGGATTCAGAGCCTCCCTTTATTTTGACGACTAGCTAATCAGGGCGTCGTCATTATATCGCTGTCTGAAGAGCCTCTAATGGACATTAGACCTAACCAAGGAGCTAGGTCTCATAGTGAACGTAGAGAAGTCGTAACTTACAGTACCCCATCCCAGACTATTCTTTATTTGGGAATAGAGATACAGTGTCTGATTTTTCGGGCCTTCTCGTCTCCCGCAAGAATGGAACAAGCTCTGTTAAAAGTCCTTCACCTGCAAGAGAAAAACAGTTGCTCTGTAAGAGTTTGAACGAGCCTCGTGGGAACTCTTTCATTGCTGGAGTAGTTTATCTCTCTGGGGAGACTCAACCTATGCCCTCTCCAATTTCACCTAAACCATTGGAACAAGGAGAAGGGCTTAGAGAGTATCTCTTTCCCAATCTCCAACTCAGTCTAGACATGTCTGACTTGGTGGGACAGCAACATCAGACTTCGAGAAGGTCTTTCTCTTGCAGTCAAGAACCCAAACCATGTGTTGTTTTCAGATGCATCGGATTTGGGTTAGGGAGCTCCACTGGACAGTCTGGAATGCTCGGGTCTTTGATCCACGGATCAGAAGGAACTCCATTTAAGGCAAGTAACATCTCTCCTTTGGCAAGATTTGTGCAAGGAAAATGAATGTCTTGGCGGACGGCCTCAGCAGAAGAGGACAAGTCATCTCCATGGAGTGAACGTTGCATAAGACTGTGTGCGAGAAGCTATGGATGACATGGGGTCAACCCACCATAGATCTTTTTGCGACTTCTCTGACAAAGAGGCTCTCGACTTACTGCTTTCCAGTTCCAGATCCAGAGGCAGCCCACATAGACGCTTTCCTGCTGGACTGGTCTCACCTGGACGTTTATGCCTTTCCACCTTTCAAGATCCTAAACAAGGTGCTGCAGAAGTTCACCTCTCACGAAGGGACCAGGTTGACATTGGTTGCTCCACTCTGGCCCGCGAGAGAGTGGTTCACAGAGGTACTTCAATGGCTGGTAGACGTTCCAAGGAGTCTACCTTTAAGGATGGATCTCTTACGGCAGCCCCACGTAAGGAGTCTTCATCAAAGCCTCCCTGCGCTTCGTCTGACTGCCTTCAGACTATCGAAAGACTCTCAAGAGCTCGAGGATTTTCGAAGGAGGCAGCCAGGGCGATTGCGAGAGCTAGGAGAGCTTCTACCATCAAGGTATACCAGTCGAAGTGGGAAGTCTTTAGAGACTGGTGCAAGTCATCATCCATTTCCTCTTCCAGTACCTCTGTAGCCCAAATTGCAGATTTTCTCCTACATCTGAGAAATGTTCGCTCCCTCTCGGCTCCCACTATTAAGGGCTACAGGAGCATGTTGGCTTCTGTGTTCAGACATAGAGGCTTAGATCTGTCGAATAATAAAGATCTCCAAGATCTCCTTAAGTCCTTCGAGACCTCTAAGGAGAGTCGTATGGCAACTCCTGGATGGAACTTAGACGTGGTCCTAAGGTTCCTAATGTCCGACAGGTTTGAGCCATTACATTCAGCCTCCCTGAAGGATCTCGCCCTCAAGACGCTTTTCTTAGTGTGCTTGGCTTCGGCTAAAAGGGTCAGTGAGATCCATGCCTTCAGTAGAAACATCGGCTTTTCTACAGATAAAGCCACATGTTCACTTCAGCTTGGTTTCTTGGCCAAAAATGAACTGCCTTCTCGTCCTTGGCCTAAGTCATTTGATATACTTTGCCTGTCAGAGATCGTAGGCAACGAGCTTGAAAGAGTACTGTGTCCAGTTAGAGCTCTTAAGTTTTATTTAGCTCGTACCAAATCATTACGAGGTGGATCTGAGGCCTTGTGGTGCTCAGTTAAGAAGCCCTCATTGCCTATGTCTAAAAGTGCTTTATCGTATTTTATTAGATTTTTAATCCGAGAGGCTCATTCTCACTTGAGTGAAAAAGATCGTTGCTTGCTTAAGGTCAAGACGCACGAAGTAAGAGCTATAGCAACTTCCGTGGCCTTTAAGCAAAACAGATCTCTATGAAGTATTATGGACGCGACCTTTTGGAGGAGCAAGTCGGTGTTCGCTTAATTTTACTTAAAAGACGTCCAGACTCTTTATGAGGACTGCTACACACTGGGTCCATTCGTTGCAGCGAGTGCAGTAGTGGGTGAGGGTTCTACCACTACATTCCCTTGATTCCAATATCCTTTTAATCTTCTCTTGAAATGTTTTTAATCTTGTTTTGGGTTGTACGGAAGGCTAAGAAGCCTTTCGCATCCTTTTTGATTTGGCGGGTGGTCAAATGTCATTTCTTGAGAGCGCCCAGATTAAGGGTTTTGATGAGGTCCTGTTGTATGGGTTGTCGCCCTGGATACAACAGCTCCTGGGAGTCTTTCAGCATCCTGAGAGGATGGCTGGGCTTCGTGAGGAAAGCGGACTAACAAGGCAGAGTAATCGTCAGAGTCAGCTTCCTTACCAGGTACCTATATTTATTTGGGTTTTGTTATGATATAACTGTCAAAAACTCTAAGCATATACGCCTTTATTGTATTAATACTGGTCTCTACCCACCACCATGGGTGTGAATCAGCTATTATATATTCACCGGCTAAGTTTAATATTTAAAAATGATATTTTGATTATAAAATAAATTTTTGAATATACTTACCCGGTGAATATATAAATTAAAGGCCCTCCCTTCCTCCCCGATAGAGACCCAGCGGAATGAGAAGAACTGGAGCTGTTTACATGTATATGCGGTATCTGGCCGATAGTCGGCGCTGGTGGGCACACCCGCAACCTTCATGGCGATCGCTCGCGAGTTTTT
Organism: Palaemon carinicauda; assembly: GCF_036898095.1. Lineage (NCBI taxonomy): Eukaryota > Metazoa > Arthropoda > Malacostraca > Decapoda > Palaemonidae > Palaemon > Palaemon carinicauda. The sequence goes on from NC_090731.1 coordinate 61,118,171, forward strand.
GGAATCTGTCGAGCCGTCGGAGACGTCAGCTATTATATATTCACCGGGTAAGTATATTCAAAATTTTATTTTATGATCAAAATATCATTTTTCCTAACAGTACTTACCCCGAACTACTTTCTTAGGAGTATCTGGGATCTCCTCCCAACCGACCAGAGTTTTGTGTAGTTTACCCTAGTCCCGTTTTCTATGAGGGGTAACCTCAGGTGGAGTGCTACGCGCCCTGAGGCTATCCCCAGGTCAGAGAGCATGCTTGCTCAGGTCTCGATATCCAGTAAGTTCTCTGGTCGCGTCGTGATAACATCTCGACGCTCTCTCCTTACCCAGTGCGACCAGTGAGAGAGAGATAGGCCATTTTAGAAGTTAAAAAGCCTAGAATGAATAAGATGCTTGGATAATAAATCAGAACCTGAATTACTAGCCATACTTTGAATTTGAGACAGCAGTTTATCAATTCTATCTAAAACAAAGTCAGAGAACTGAGTGGTATAGATAGTCTTGAAAGTAGCTTTCTCTTGACTTGGAAGAATAAGCAGCATTGGAACGTACCTAAAACTACTAATTGGGTATTTTTCAGCAATAAGGATACATAAGGCTTGAAATGGAGATATTTCACCTCCTTCAAGGTTATCTTCGTTGTTTTTTTCCCTCCTTGTCTAATACTGTACAGTATAGCAGAATAAACTGAGGAATTACTTACCGACTTCCCTGTTCTTTTACAACTGGATACGGAAGCTGCTGTACATGCTAGAGTAAACGTGGTGGGCTAGTGGCCACGTTAATAAGTGAATGAAGCGAACTGCTATCCAAAACATGATGCAAATGATGTACTTTAGTTGAAAATTTGTCCAACAGAATTATACGATATGCCAAGCCATCCTTGTATGTACGGTACTATGAGGTTGTTTAAAAGCGCTCACTTTAGCTAAGGATGGATATTAGGATTCAGGCTACCAACTATGTTTTCTTCCTCGCAATCTACAGGGCAGTTGTTTAAAAGAGCGACTGGGATTGCGGGAATGCAAGGGTTTAGCAGTAGAATTAGAATGGTCTATAATGATTAAGGAATTCGGCACTGCGAGTATCTCAAATCTGTATAGTATAGTAAAATTTCAGAACCCTCACTGAATGAAACAGTTATCACTAGACTCAACTTGAGAAGTTAGGTTAGAGTAGCGAAGTGGCAGGTACGATCAGAATTACCGCCTGTCTGATCATATATTCTAGGCGACTCACTGAAATTTAGTTGTATATTTAAAGGTATTAAGATTATATTTGAAAATGAAAATTGTTGTCATTATTGAATAAAAGTAACAATTGAATTTAACATGATAAAGTCTGAAATTTATCTCTTCTAATTATCTAATTATCTACTAAAAATAATCTTGGTTATTAAGATTTTATAAGTATTCACAACCTAGTAAGTCCTTTGGCATTTGGATGACAGGAAATTACCGTATTTGAATGGCGTAGAGTGTTTTATGCAGTGCATAAAAATCTTGAAAATTTTTTTTGTTATAATACAGTATTGAATTCCATTTATTCTTACGATTATCATGTCTTTTTCAGTGCTTTTACTGTGGCACAGAAAAAGAATACGATGACCTATGCAATCGCATGCGTCAAGAACTCATTGACAGTGAAAAGACTCCTTTGTTTGAACTGGTTTCCACAAGACCTGATTATATGAAGGACGATAATTCCACAGAAGGAGCAACTGGTATGTGTAAGTATTGTTCATTTTGGTTTTCAGAATTTATTCATGAATGTAACCGAAATTTACGTACACTTAGCATTAGAATATCATGTGTTATTCCCGAGTGCATCTTTTGGATTCTCTCTCCATTTTTTCAAGTATTTGATATTTTAATTTTTGTATGTGTTAATGTAGTTTGAGTAGAATCACTTTTTTTTTTTTGTTTCTTTTTAAGATTGTCTGTACCTTACGGTCAGGCACGGGCTCTTGCACACTTGCAGCCTGTAGACTATAAAAATATTGTAGTTTGTGGTATATTACTGGCTTTTTTCAATCTAATCTTTTAATATATGAATTATGCATTGCTGGTATTTCTATAGAGAAATAAAAGCTTGTGAGGGAGATCACTATACTTTGAGATGAATTAAGCCTATACTGTATCCATTTCTGGTTAAGGTTCCTGATTTTCATAAATTGTTTTTGATTTGTAAAATGCTTAAAGAAACTATTGATGAGGAGCTGAAAATCTAGTAAAAAGGTACAGGTATTGGTATTTTATTTGCTCAATTGAAGACATAAATGCATTGTTTTAAAGCAGTGCCACTTTGGAGAAATTGATGAAAAAAAGCAAGATCTTTATATTGAAGGTTGAGAAATGTGGAATGAATGCTAATTGTTACCTTGAAACAATGATTTTTACAGATGATTTAAGCTATTCACTAATGCGCTTGGCTGAGACAATCACCATGAAAACTTTCTTAATAATCATTTATTTTAACCATGCCTACTTAAGAAGTTCATGCAGTCAGAGAAATAACTAACTATGCCATAGTTGAGAGCTACTCACTTTGCTGCCATGTAAATGCTTTGGCATATATGAACAGAGATGAGAACATGAAGTAAACAGAAATCCCTAATAAAACTAGTTTTTCAATATTAAACTTAGCCGGTGATTATATAAGCTGCAATTCTGTTGCTCGACAGAAAACTCTACGTTAAAAATCCGCCAGCGATCGCAATGCAGGTAGGGGGTGTACTTCAACAGCGCCATCTGTCGTGCAGGTACTCAGTACTCAATGTAAACACAGAACTCAATTTTCTCTCTGTCGGGCTACCGGCAAGACCTACTAATTCGCTGTTACTAACTGGATTTGTTTTCACAAATATTTGGTGAAGTACACTATTCTAGTTTTGAGCTTTCGCTATGCAGGTGTTTTATCTTCATCTCAAAACTTGAACTCGTTTTGGATAGATTTAATTATGGTGACAAAGAGAGTATGGACTCTCTTTCACTTTTAAATGGCCGACCCTTCCCTTAGACGGAAGTGTGTTTAGGTTTTTAGTAATTTTGCTTAACACGTTATAGATCTATATATTTTATATCTCTCCGCCTTTATTAGGCCTCTTCGATTAACTTTCCATTTATTATAAACATATAATAATAAATTTTTATGTTTTGTTTATATGCGACCTTTCCTGATAGTAGGCGGTCCTAACTTGGAACCGAAGTTAATCAACGTTGAGCCCGTTATATCGTATTTAGCCTTTAAAGAATTTAAAACTTTTTAAATTTAATGTTTTATTTAAGAATTTCTTTGATAGTCTTCGTACTGTTTTCAAAGATGAACTAACGTTTAGTTTTTTAGACTACGCAGTTGTTGACGTTCAGGACGTTCAACATGCGCTCTATCGTTACGATAGAGAGAGAGTGTATCACGGTTTCACTTTGCAGTAAGAGTAAATCGATTCTGACGTTTTGTTCATTCTTTCTTAGCTTAAATGTTTTAAATTCTAAATTAAAGGAACTTTTTATTTGGAAAACCTTTCAGTTTTTTCCTTTAGTCAAATAACATGTTTTTTTGACGATATATAATTGGGCTCTTCTCTTAGGTGCGTAATCAAGAGAGAAAGAGAGAGAGAGATAGAGACGGAGGGAGAGAGAGGAGAGAAAACGTTCCGTTCAAGCGGGTAACGTTGTTCTCGTGTTACTCTCCTCCCTAGTCTCTGTACGGGGAGGAAGGTAAAACGTTTCTAGGGTTTTATTCTCGTCCCCAGGCTATGTGCGGTGAGAGATTGTAAACGTAGTTTATTTGAACTAGTGTTTAGTCTCTTTCCCAGCCACTGAATTTTTTATCTTTATATATGTTTCTGTTTTTTGCTAGTATTAATGAGCTGCATTATACGACTGATTTCGCAATTACTACCTTTTAATGAAGGGTAGAATTGCGTGTTTCAGGTAGAAATCAGTAAAAGTTTCGATTTCAGTGAAATAAGTGCAAAACAGAAAATCGATAAAGTGATATGCGCAAAGTGTTACAGTGTTGCGTCCGAGGGTTCGTCTGTTCGTGCCTGTCGTTCACCTAGTCCGGGACCTCTTGCAAGCTCCCAAGCCCAGGGGAGAAGTAATGTCAAACGACTTATGGGTTCGAGAGGCCTTGATCAACGAACAGACGTTTTTTCCCTCCGTGGTTTCGGGCGTATCTACCCAAGATCGCCCCACCCACACAAAGACGAGAGAGCCCATTTATTTCTCGTCTGCGGAAGAGGTTTCTCGTAAGAAACCATGGACCAAGGTCTCGCGGCTTATTAAGCGCAAGTCGGTCCCTTCCGCGCAAGTCCAACGGCCCAGTTGTAGCCACAGGGTCAGTTCGGACTCGCTGCAGTCTTCCGACGACTGCTCACCTCCTAAGAGAGGCAAAGCAGTACCGCATCAGGCAGTCACACCGTCTGTTGCCGCACCTGCTCTTGTAGACCCTAAGTGGTCTTTGCTGCAGACCATGCAGTCTCAGTTAACGTCATTGATGCAGGACTTTCGTGCGGAGAAGGTTGACACCAACCTCTAGCCTACAACCAACCACGGTTGTGCGTCCTGTGGACGCTGAGGCGACCTTCTGCCGCACTCCAGCTGAGAGAGTCCCCGCCACCCATGTGTTCCAGTGTACCCTGCCAGCCGCATGTTGACGTTCAGCGACGCACGGAACCTTCCGTTGACGTTCGCGAGGTACAACAACAGTCTAAGTTGTTTTGTTTTGACGCAGTGCGTCAACCTCCGCATTCTAGAGTTGTTTTGACTGTTCAGTCTAGACAGTCAAAGCAGTCTCGAGGGACACTGTACGTCCTCACGCACCTGTTGTGGTTGACAGTTCAGTTGTTGACAGTTCACAGACTGTCAAGCAGTTACATGACGTTGCCTTCTGGTCTGCTACTAATGCTCCAGTGAGAGACTCACTGAGGTAACCTAGCTTTTATCGGACAAGGTTCCTGTAGATGAGGAAGTTGCTGTTCTCCCTCCTACTGATATTCCCTTGAGGACTCTGTCAGATGGAGAGGAGCCTTAAGCTGCTTAGCCTCCTATGGACTTTAATTAAATCATGATGATTTTTTTTTAAGGATCTTCGTCCGGATCTTATAACTGCTGCTCCTCGTTCGCCTAAACGTCAGAACTTACACTAGACCTAGCTACTTCGAAGCCGTTGTTTTTAAGCTAGTGCTCTCTCGCTCTCCTAGAGAGCGTTACGTTGGCTAGGCGACTGGTTTTTGCACCAGGAGGAGTTTTTAGGGATACAGCCTTTGATTTCCCTTCTTTTAAACTGGCTTATAGAGCGATAGTCTGATATGACACGAGAGAAGTTCTCGGCTTGGGAGTTCATGCCTCTGCCCAGATAGACTTCTCAATTCTGGTAGACTCGCCCTGGCGCCTAGCCAGGAGACGCTCCAAGTTGTTTACAGGTCAACTTCACAGCTTTTGTCAAGCCTTTGAAGTTTTGCTGTACTATTATGTCACATATAACAAGGCTTTCAGGGATGGTAAACGGTTCCGCCTCAGTCGCTAACCCCGTCTGTTGCCACACCTGCTCCCGTAGACCCTAAATGGGCTTTGCTGCAAGCCATGCAGTCCAAGCTTGCGTCCTTGATAGAGGACTTAAATGCGGAGAAGAACCTTCTGGCCAACAACCTTCCAACCGGTCGGTTGTGCACCCTGTTGACGCTGAGGTAACCTACTCGCGTCTGCCAGTTGAGGTGGTTCCTCCTTCTGGCCAACAACCTTCCAACCGGTCGGTTGTGCGCCCTGTTGACGCTGAGGTAACCTACTCGCGTCTGCCAGTTGAGGTGGTTCCTCCTTCTGGCCAACAACCTTCCAACCGGTCAGTTGTGCGCCCTGTTGACGCTGAGGTAACCTACTCACGTCTGCCAGTTGAGGTGGTTCCTCCACCGATGCGACCCAGTGTGGGTTGCCAGTCGCACGTTGACGTTAAGCGACGCTCGGAGGTGGTTGTTGACGTTCAGGACGTTCAACAACCAGCAGAGGTGACTTGTTGTGACGCAGTGCGTCAACCTCAGCAACCCGGTAGGGTGTTGACTGCACAACCCAGACGGTCTAGACAGTTTCGGGTTGACGCTGTACTTCCTCGCGCACCCATGGTTGTTGACAGTTCACAGACTGTGCAGCAGTTCCATGATATTGCGTCCGGCTCCGTCACGCATCCACCAGTGCGACCGGATTCAGCGAGTCAGACGTTACCCACTCCGTTGCCGTTTCCTCATCAGTTTCGGATGAGGAACCCTCTGATGAGGACGTTGCTGAACAAGACGATCAGCCCCCAGCCCTGCTATCCATCCAGAAGATGCTGAAGAAGGAACGCTGCTCAGTCAGGCTGTGGATGAGTCTGGTAGGGACACTGTCATCCGTGGATCAATTTGTGTCGCTAGGAAGACTACACCTCCGTCCTCTTCTATACCATCTAGCTTTTCACTGGAAAAAGGACAAGACGCTAGAAGCGGTCTCGATCCCGGTTTCCGGAAAGATAAAGTCTTGTCTGACTTGGTGAAAGGACTATATCAACCTTAGAGAGGGTCTTCCCCTGACTGTTCAGACTCCCAACCACGTTCTCTTCTCGGACGCATCGGACGTAGGCTGGGGTGCGACATTAGACGGTCAGGAATGCTCGGGATTATGGAACTCGAGTCAAAGGACAATGCATTTCAACTGCAAGGAGCTACTGGCAGTACGTCTGACCTGGAAAAGCTTCAGGTCTCTCCTTCAAGGCAAAGTGGTGGAGGTGAACTCGGACAACACCACGGCTTTGGCGTACATCTCCAAGCAAGGATGGACCTACTCTCTGACGTTGTACGAGATCGCAAGGGACCTCCTCACCTGGTCAAAAGGTCTAGACATATCACTAGTAACGAGGTTCATCCAAGGCAACTTGAATGTCATGGCAGATTGTCTCAGTCGGAAGGGACAAATAATTCCAACAGAATGGACCCTCCACAAGGATGTATGCAAGAGACTTTGGGCCACCTGGGGCCAGCCAACCATAGATCTCTTCGCAACCTCGATGACCAAGAGGCTCCCAATATTTTGCTCACCAATATCAGACTCAGCAGCAGTTCATATAGATGCCTTTCTACTAGATGGGTCACATCTAGATCTATATGCATTCCCTCCGTTCAAGATTGTCAACAAGGTACTGCAGAAGTTCGCCTCTCACGAAGGGACAAGGTTGACGCTAGTTGCTTCCCTCTGGCCCGCGAGAGAATGGTTCACCGAGGTACTTCGATGGCTAGTAGACGTTCCCAGAACACTTCCCCTAAGGGTGGACCTTCTACGTCAGCCACGCGTAAAGAAGGTACACCAAGGCCTCCACGCTCTTCGTCTGACTGCCTTCAGACTATCGAAAGACTCTCGAGAGCTAGAGGCTTTTCGAAGGAGGCAGCCAGAGCAATTGCTAGAGCAAGGAGAACATCCACCCTTAGAGTCTACCAATCGAAGTGGGAAATCTTCCGAAACTGGTGCAAGTCAGTATCCGTATCCTCGACCAGTACCTCTGTAACTCAAATAGCTGACTTCCTCTTATATCTGAGGAAAGAACGATCTCTTTCAGCTCCCACTATCAAGGGTTACAGAAGCATGTTGGCATCAGTCTTCCGTCACAGAGGCTTAGATCTTTCCAACAATAAAGATCTACAGGACCTCCTTAAGTCTTTTGAGACCACGAAGGAGCGTCGTTTGGTTACACCTGGTTGGAATTTAGACGTGGTACTAAGATTCCTTATGTCAGACAGGTTCGAACCGCTACAATCAGCCTCCCTGAAAGATCTCACCTTAAAGACTCTTTTCCTGGTATGCTTAGCCACAGCTAAAAGAGTCAGTGAGATTCATGCCTTCAGCAAGAACATCGGATTCTCATCCGAAACGGCTACATGTTCTACAACTTGGTTTTCTAGCCAAAAACGAGCTGCCTTCTCGGCCTTGGCCAATATCGTTAGATATTCCAAACTTATCGTATGATTGGAAATGAACTAGAAAGAGTCTTATGTCCTGTAAGAGCTCTTAAGTTCTATTTAAAACGAACTTAACCTTTACGAGGCCAGTCTGAAGCTTTATGGTGTTCAGTTAAGAAACCATCTTTGCCTATGTCAAAGAATGCTTTATCCTATTTTATCAGACTGTTAATACGAGAAGCTCATTCCCATCTGAATGAGGAAGACCAAGCTTTGCTGAAGGTAAGGACACACGAAGTTAGAGCTGTCGCAACTTCCGTGGCCTTTAAACAAAATAGATCTCTGCAAAGTATAATCGACGCAACCTATTGGAAAAGCAAGTCAGTGTTCGCGTCTTTTTATCTTAAGAATGTCCAGTCTCTTTACGAGAACTGCTACACTCTGGGACCATTCGTAGCAACGAGTGCAGTAGTGGGGGAGGGCTCAACCACTACAATTCCCAATTCCATAACCTTTTTAATCTTTCTCTTGAAATGTTTTATTATTGTTTTTGGGTTGTCCGGAAGGCTAAGAAGCCTTTCGCATCCTACTTGATTTGGCGGGTGGTCAAAGTCATTTCTTGAGAAGCGCCTAGATTAGAGGTTTTGATGAGGTCCTGTTGTATGGGTTGCAACCCTTGATACTTCAGATCCTAGGGGTCGCTCAGCATCCTAAGAGGATCGCGAGGCTCCGTAAGGAAGACGTACTTAAAAAGGCAGAGTAATTGTTCAAGTCGACTTCCTTACCAGGTACTTATTTATTTTATGTTTGTTATTTTGAATAACTGCTAAAATGAAATAAAAATTCTTAGCTCATAATAATGTAAACAATTATTGCTGGTCTCTACCCACCCCCCTGGGTGTGAATCAGCTTATATAATCACCAGCTAAGTTTAATATTGAAAAATGTTATTTTTATAATAAAATAAATTTTTGAATATACTTACTCGGTGATTATATATTAAAGGACCCTCCCTTCCTCCCCAATAGAGACCCAGTGGACCGAGGAGAAAATTGAGTTCTGTGTTTACATTGAGTACCGAGTACCTGCACGACAGTTGGCGCTGTTGAAGTACACCCCCTACCTGCATTGCGATCGCTGGCGGATTTTTAACGTAGAGTTTTCTGTCGAGCAACAGAGTTGCAGCTTATATAATCACTGGGTAAGTATATTCAAAAATTTATTTTATTATAAAAATAACATTTTTATAGAGGAATGAGCTTTATGAAATATAAATAAATAAGAGAATAAAGACCCAAAAGAAACCAGTGAATAGGAAACAAAACACCAGAAACTTGAGCAAAGACTATTTTGAGACAAGGTGACAGCCCTCAATTTTTTGGAACCATAAATGCATTCTGTTGATATCTGAAATAGTTTGCCCTTCAAATTACATAATAGGCTGCAGTACGGCAAAGGTTTGTGTGATTTTATAAAGAAGCACACTCCAGAATGTTTTATTAATGGCATGACTGTTGTACTCTTAATTAAAACGAAGATAAATTTTATGAAGATCTTTTCAATTTTTAACAGGTATGGAACTTGAAGATCACCATTTTGAATCGGAAGATGATGAAGAGTTTGAAGTATTGCAGTAAGTAGGTCCAATAGTAGTACATTTGTAAAAGCTTTTCTTTTGTAAAGAGGTTCATTTTACCAGTTAAAAGTGTTTATATATTATATAAAGTCTGTTATTAGTGGTGTAAGAACAATTTATATAGATTTCTTTAAAAGTCACTATCTGTAAATTTGGTAGTTCTAAGTAAACAGTAATCAAGTGCACTATGCGGTATCTAAAGATTTTAGGGACCTTATATGCTAAAGACATCGTTCATGGTGATCATTAACTGCAGTTATGGCCCTTCAGTGTTCAGCAACCATTTTTGTTTCATTTGCAAATTATCTGAGGATGCCCTTTTTTTCCTAGACATTAGTGAGAGACACGTCACCTACAGTAATACCTCAGGTTACGAAATTAATTAGTTCCAGAGTGGCTTCCGTAACATGATTTTTTTGTATAATGAAATAGTATCAAATACATTTGAATCATTCAATATATCTAAAACAATGCGAATTTCGTTTTGTATCCTGAGTATTTTTTTGTAATACGAGGTGAAAAAATCTTTTTGTCATTTCGTATGATGAGTTTTTTTTATACAGAAACTTTTGTATTCCGAAGTATTACTGTATTTGTATATTGCAGACACAGGAGTTTTTACTACACTTTAGACATTAGGGTTACCTGAAAGAATTTTGGTAAGAATTTGTTGTAGCTTAGAGAAATAATTACCTATATTGAAATGAGAGAATGGAGTAAAATAATAATTTTTAAAATTAGGTAAAAAGAAAACTTGTCTGAAGGGGATTTGAATATGGTAACAAAATTAGGTTGTCTTTATATAAAAGGCTTTTTACTTGAATATCAGAACTTTCTTTGTAAGAAAATCATCTTGTACAGGATTCTTCTCATGTATAAGTCTTGCAAATTGAAAATGTTGTTTTTTAATGTGATTAGGAGGCAGTATGTAAACCAGAAATCATTATTAAATCATTCTTATTTAAACCAGAATATTCACATTTAAATAATACATCATATTTAAACTAGGACTGCTACCATTAAATAATACTTAGTATCTAAACCAGGATTGTCACCTTTAAATAAGGTTTTTTGGTTAAACCAAATGATGCTTAGCTTTTACTGAAAATTAAAGTTACTCTTGAAGACTTGAACTATCAGAATATGCTTCATCCTAAGATTCAGTCAAATATTTTGATAAGTAAATCACTCTCTCAGTATCCTGTAATTACAATAGATATTTCTTCTTGAGAAGGTAATATAGAAAGTATCGTTAGTAGTGTTTTGACCAGTAGCAAATTATGATCATAACTTGTTGCTTATAATTTCCCATACATCACTTGACAAGCAGTACAAGTAATTAGTAAGCAGGTCTGACTTATTACCATATGTAGACAGTATCTATTGGAAGAAAAATTTAAATTACTTATAAAAATAATGGCTCTTTAATGATTATACATTGCGTATATAGAACAATGTTAAAATTGTGAAACCAATATGTAGATCATTATTGAAAAATTTATATGGCTCAGATTATATTGTAGAGATCCTTATGTGAGAACATTTAAAAAAAGGGTGTTAAAGGAACACAGCTTAGAAGGAAAGATGAGGAATATGTATGAGAGAGTGCTGAGGATCGTAGTGCAGGGGGAAGCTAGTCCAAATTGTAAGGGATCGTACTCGTACTTCAAAAGGGATTATTTGAAGTTAAGTCACATTAGAAGAACAGAAAATGAGATTAAGGAAGCTAGTCAGAACTAATGCTTCCGGAGGGCTTCCCAGGTCTCGTTACTCCTGGTTTTTTTGGCCCTTGGCCCAAATGCATAAATCCAACATAGGAAAACTTAAAAGACAGAGGAATAAATCATGGTGATTTTTATTTTCTTGCTACAATATTCTTAGAAATAGGTGGAAAATTTCTTGTTAAATTAAGTAGATATTAGTTATTATTCAAGAAATTGAGATTAATCTACATGTGATTGTAGTGCATTACATGATGAAAATAACATTGTAATGGAGTTCAGTTACCATATGAAAGGTTTTAGGATTACAGTACAAGAAGTACATAAAAAAGGGTCCAAGAATGTTACAATTAATATTTGGTACATCTTAAAAATGTTGAAAAATAATACCTCAGAGATTTCACAATAAATACCCCCTGAAAATATCTATAAAAATATAGACAATTAATCATTAAAATGGAAGAGTTTAATAATTCATCTTCATATTAAAATCGTTATTGCACATTATATTTTCTTAAAAAATTTTGCCCTAAAAATTAAAAATAATTATTTTGAAATTTGAGGAAAGTAACAATGGAATAAACTATTTATTTTATCTAGTTTGGCAACAAGTATATATTCTAATACAACATTCTTACTTACATTTATTATTTTGTTGCAATGTGTTGTTTGTCATTTTAATGTGATCATTATATAAATATTTAGTATAAAGTTTACTTGCTAATCAGTTTTTGTGTTTTCATATTGCAATTCAAGTTTTAAGAGTTCAGGAAATTAACTCAGTTGAGTTTAAGAATAAAATATAAGTTGAAAAGTATTTTAGTTTGATAAAGTGAAGGCTTTTATGGTTAATATAACTGGGCAATAAAAGAAAATTCTAAGTACAGTACTGTAATGGTATTAGAGTTAACGTTAAAAACTTACGGTGCAAAAGCACTAGATAATGTGTGACAATATAGGAAGTCTTCAGATATCATTTGAAATTTTGGCAGTTACATTGTATTGTATAAAGACATTGATGAATTTTAAACTAGCCTACTGCTTAATTGCAAGATTTGCTCATAGTGATAATTTCTTTAGATCTATAAAATAATTCTTGTAATATTTCTAACTTTCAAGGGTAAAATACTATTCATTGCATAGTATTGCATTATGGTATACATATACACACTAAAAAAAAAATTAAATATATGGTTGCTACACATTGTAAGCATTGTCTGCACTTCCTTTTTGAAGTTAGCATTTGTGATGTATTTTGTCAGTTCTGATAAATGTGGGTTTCAAGAAAGTGTGTGGGTGAAACAAAGGTAATTGTTGTAGTTTATAATACGTATGTGATTGTGTCACTGTCTAAATTTAACCTTTTAACACAAATTTGAGTTTTACAGGCAGTATTGTTTGTAAAGTGGGGTTTACACGGTCGAACCCGGTTGTCAAACCTGCTTGCCAAACAGTTCGAAGAGGTGGAGTCAGTCTCAAGTGCATAAGGTTTGTGGACAATAAAGCCCCGCCCACAAAAGTCAGGCGAGAACGGACATTCTTTGAACCATTCGACAACCAAATACCCAATTCAGACGTTTGAACATCACTTCAAATGCTTGTTTGTCGAACCGCGTTAGACAAACTGTTCGATCGTGTAAACCCGCTGTAAGACTTAATGTTTGTTGCAGATATCAAAATTTTGGTAAAATGGTGTACAGGTGCTGAATTGATGTTTGTTCCAGAGCATAATGTAGCGAGTAATATCTCATAAACTGTGAGTCTTAGGATTTTCTTCAGGACTTCTAAATACACTTCCATTATCGTGAAATTGTGGAGAAAGTCGGTATGTAAATTTTGTTTGTTACAGTGACTTTGTCGTGTAGTTTTATAATAGACATTGCCTGAAGTTATGTTTTTCTTAGATATATTTGTATGTATATTAAAATTAATGAAATATCTTTCAATTATGTTGACGACTTTTATAACCCATCACTAATGTTTCAAATGTAAAAGATTAGTACTGCATGTTTTGGTACTTGTGTAATTATGAAGAGGTAGAGGATTGTATTTTTCCTGGCAATAAAAATCAGTGTCCTTTAAAATAGGAGATACTTTGATGCAAGAATAAATGGATGTTGAATCATTAACAAGTTAGTTTTAGTATTTGCAGGTTGGTTAGGATGAGTTGGAGCTACCCCCTTTATGACTTTGGTCAAGCCACTTTTAAGCTATGACCTATGGACTGAGAAGGTGGTCGAGATGTAAACTTAACCTTGAAGGACTCCAGTTTGTTCAAGAAAATATAAAATTTCTTATCCTTGAAAATAGGAGCTTCACTTTATTGTAGGCAGTCCCTACTTGGAAGGTTCTTTTCCGCATACTCGCAAGCCCCAGTTGTCCAAGTTCTGAACGTAACAATTCCGGCTGTTGCGCCCTATTGGGAATTGGAAAAAGATGCAGAAGAGTCAGTTATTCTTCCTTTCCTTGGGACTTACAGTTACCTTAAACAAGATGCATAGTTGTCCTATGAAGGAGTTGGCATAGATAGATAACTATATAAGCAGTCACCACAGAACCAAAAGGAAAATGGGTTCAGGAGCTTGTGAGCAATGTCCTTGCTGTACACAGTGATGAAGGTAGTTCGATGCCTTCTGACGTATCTCTTCAGCCTCTAATACACTTGAAAGTATTTCTTGAAGGCTTCCAACAAGGCTAATGCTGTGAGCTCTTGCTCAGGATGGCAGACGTCTACTTGATCAATGCTGCACATGCATGCATAAGTCTCACAAAACTAGAAGGATACAGTGTTTTGTACACTGCCTCAATGTTCCTGGTGGCCTAACAAGGATACTATGGCTCTCAAGCTTAAGTGCGCAGGGAGCTAACTGGAAAGAGAAAGAAACCAAGCACCAATTTGTTCTTCGATGACACCATCATCTCTGTGCCAACTTGCTGAGAAAACCAGGACACAACTGCATCCCTTCTTTAAAGCACCAACATGGCCCACAAGTCAGGTTAGAAAGGAAGCCTATGCCATTCCTCAAGACAACACAAGCCAGCTGAACTTTGCCTGGTCCTCCACAGTTGAGATGGTGACACAATGGCAGTGAGTAAATGCCAAATTTCACTACCACAACAGACAACTGGTCGATCCATCGTACCACCTGGGTAAATCATGGCTGAGGACTGTATGACCTATGGCTATTGAGTAATTACCAGAGAGATATATACCATCTGTCTTGAATCTATCCAAAAGAAGAATACCACTGGATCAACTGGTAGAGGCAACGGTGCTTTGTCTAATGTCATATCCAACCTTCGTTACAGAGCTAGCAGGGGAGAAATCTTAGTAAATTCTTAGACCCAATGATTTGAGCAATTTCTTACCATGGGATTTCAAAGTTAGATTTTGAACCACTATGGGTGCAAAAGTGCTTCACAACAGCTACAATCCTCTTGAATGTAGGCATTGTGGTTAAGGTACTTGCATTTTACTTATGAATAAGTGCAAGGACATGAATAAAGAAGTGCACAGACTTGGGGTTCTCTGACTCCATGGGAACTGCACTGAGGTCAGGACCTTTCATATTTGGAGATCCCCAAACCTCTTGTGACAAGTCTGCTAACCCCTTCTGGAGACTTTCTTCTCCCTAAAATAAGAATGCTCAGATCTCTCTGGGAAAGTATACTGTCCTGAGGAGGCAGACGATGGACCCTGATGCAAACAATTTTGGTTCATATCAGCAAAGGAAAAATCCCTGGAACTATGGCTGACCAAAAGCTCTAAGTGATACAGCATACCCTTCCTGTAAATGAGTGTCCTTCCTATCAGTGCTCTAAGGCACGACAGTGCAGGTGGAGCGGTCACATACAGGCCTAGGACTATGCTCCCTCCAATGTCAGCATTAGACAGAAACATTCCTCGAGTATTCAGAAAGGAATCGTGAAGACAGTGCTCAGGTACCACTCTAACCTGGTTTATGATGCTCAGTCCTAAGCATGACTGCTTACCTGTTGATGGTATGTCAACAATAATTGTCCTACCAGGCTCACTCTCCAGACAACAAAATCTAGGGATACTTTGTCGCGTCCTTCCAGAGGATGAGAACAGCTTCTAAAGGCACTTCATATATGCCACCCACACCTGGCTTACTATCCTGGTACATAACCAAGGGCAAGGAAAAACCCCAAGTCCCAACAGGAATGTGGACGATAACCACTTACATCTATGCCCCACCTTCATCTAGCATATTGTGTGGGTACATGGAAAATCAGCCGATGTAATAACTAAAACACCGGACTCATACTCTACTCAACTGACACAGAAGGTACCTGTCAGCATGTGAGCTTTGTAACATCCATCTGGAGGAGGAGGATAGTTGATAAAAGTCCAATGGAACTTCTTGTGAGATTCCTTCTGAAAAGAAGCCACCAAAATGAGAAAAGAGAAGATTGAGACACAGAGTAGGTACAGGAGGAAACAAGCTTGCTTCTTCCCCTTGCTAACTATCAATCCTTTCTACCAAAAGAGAAAATACGATCTGAGCAAATGACAGTGACAGTACTGCCTCGTAGTCCCATATAAGAAGGAGAGGCCGATAATGATGCTACTCCCTCAGAGTCCCACAGAAAAGGAAGCTACAGGAGCTCCTAAGCAGCAACAAAATCCCCTACATAGGAGTTACCATCACTGGGGGAACAAACTACACTGCACAGGGGTCACTACAAGTGCGACACACTGGCAAAAACCAGATGTGCCTGCAAAACAGTGACAGATGGAGTTCCTGTAATACCTAATTGAGTTGGTACTCTTTACGGTTAGGTAGTCATTATCAGGCATAGATAGTAAAGGGTGACACACAACTGAACTGGGAAAATCCCTATCAGGGTGAGAAGACAAACCATGGAACCGGAGCAATTCTTCCAGTAGCACTCCCAAATCTTCCAGTTTGAAAGAGCATGAATGTGGCCCTTAGGATTCACAGAATAAACAATTTACCACATATTTTTATCTTTAAGGATACTCCTGCATGTTGCAAGTGATGGTTTAAAAACAGCAAGTACTCAAAACAAGCCAAAATTAGGAAAAAGATCCAACAGCAAAAGGGAAAAAGGAGTAGCACCACCACCACATTCTTTCACTCAGAAGCTGAAGTCAAAAGGGTCATAACTTAGACATGGGTAGCTGCCACTTTCCCACCTATTGTTACCCAACATTACTGTCTTGTTAAAGATTCAACATTCATCGTAGCTTGCACCAAAGTATTTCTCAATTTAAAGGTCGGAAGGTTTGCTTATGCATCAGAACAAATAACGTTTCAATCTTTTTCTAAGCTGTAATCAAGCTCAGATTTCCTTCACAAGTTACAATTTTAAATCCATTGCAAATAAACTCATACCCAAATTCCATGTCTCCCCAATAACTTTTAAAGATACAGTAATAAAGATAATAATTTTTTCAACCATAACAAATACACTTAGATTTTATGGAAATAAACAGCAACATGCTAACGGGGATGTGACACTAAAAATTTGTGACCTAAAAAGTTAAACTAGCATAAAAACTTTAACAAAGACAAATCAATATCTGGCAATGCTTTTTTAAAAGCGAGAAATATAGGTATGCTATCATACAGTATAATGTCTAAGTAAGTTTATACTGTACTTAAGGTTAAAATTTCTATTAAAGGTGTAGTACAACAATATAAAATTTATATACATGTGTACCAGCAATGATAAAAGTTAAGAGAAAGGATACATTATTTTAACCATTAAGATTTCAAAGACTGCCAAGTAATTTAAAGAGATTTTTTCTTCAATAAGATTGAAATTTGTATCAAAGTATAGTTGTTGACACTAAAGAGAATGGATGAGAAGTTCTGAAAAATGAAGAGTATAAGACACCTGGGGATTGACAAGCTGGTGCAAAACTTCTTTCTTACAGTTTGCAGCGTGCCACGCAAGTCACATAGCAAGCACTACTAACCCCAATACGGTGTGTGATATAGAAATATTTTTATATAAAAAATACTAAGTAATGAGGAAAGTAGTAATACTGAATTAACTGTCACTTAGTCACATTGAAGATGAATACTGTAACCTTGGAATTTGTGGAGTAACAATAATGTTGAGACATTAAAGGCTATGAACTTTTTACATATAATACAAAATAAAAAAATAATACCATATGTACACGGTTTACTCGAATCTGTAACTAACTTCCAAGATTGTACATATTTTTTCGACCGACCACATAAAAAGCGTGAGGACGCAAAGTACCAACAAATGAGCGCCTTCATAAAGAAGCTTTGGTGTGAATACAGACCAGATAAACAAGTGATGACGTTGAAAGGTCACGTTAACCAAATACAAGCTGATGGTAGCTAGTCGTACGGCCCACCAAACATACAACGGCTGCTGCCATCTGTGGACAACATAAATTATGTAAAAAGACATATTAATACAGCAGTAGTTTTGATCAGCAAAGACATAATTAAAAATAACACCACCTCAACTGGCTTATTACAGAAATTTATAGATTTTTATGCTTCTTAGTAAATATTTTACAGTAGTTATATAAACAAATTTAACCCGGACACTGAGAAGTCTTATTCAAATAAGCTTTGTTTGAAAAATATTCCCTTATAAAAGGGAGAAGATTAATATGATTCAATAGTATTCAATCTATTACAGTTTCAAAAAACAAAATATACGATTGGGCACAATGGTACAAAACAAGGAGTTAGACTCCCATACTTGTCAATTACTATTGAAGGAAAATGCATTAACACAATGTAATACTGTATTCTTAATAAATTTTTCATACAAATCCATAACAGCACGTATTACAAATGCATTACAAGAATTAATGAGGAAGTAGATAAATAATTTTGGAAAGCAGGCCTTATGGTAATATCACTATTTCTGGGGCGGCCTGTGACGGCCGGTGAGAAAGGTCCTTCCTTATACCTTTCCTAATATAAATCTTCCAAATATACTAGAGAAAGATAAAAGCATGGAATGCAGAGGTTACAACCCTCGCGCGAACACCTTGTAGGTGTCGTGTATTAAACAAAGGCGTGTGAAAACCACTATTCACAGGTTGTCTTCCATTTAGATAATCCCTTCATCAATGGGGAGGGCCGTGACAGGCCCTAGAGAACATGGTTGAACTCCCCAACGACACCTACCACGCGCGCCCTCTAGGACATCCTTCTGTAATTGGACTTGCATCAAGCCGAGTTTTTTTGGGCACAGTGTTTTTTCGAAGAGTTTCTCGTTATTTCAACATGACTGACGTTGTTATTTCACCCTTACCAATGTAAGTACCATAGTTTGTTTTGGCAGCTTTTGGCAGTACCGGGCATTTGTTCTGTTTCCAATATGGTGGTTTTTAGTTTTGGAAGCGATTGTCCTGCCGAGGTATCGGCAGCCATTTTGGGTATGTTCGCTTCGGTAAATTTTCTAGTTATTTTTGCCCATCTGGTACTCTGTCAGCTAGGTTATATCACTTACATTTTATGGCCTTTTATGTTATCATTAATTATTATTAGTTTTTACTATGGTATTTATTTGCTAGCAAGTCCAATTTGGACCTACGAAGAATAGCGATTTAAAGATAGCGTTTTAAAGCATAGTAGCGATTTAAAGCTTAGCGATTTAGTCTGTTAATTTGTACCCTGGAGGGTTCGTTTTAGACTATATCCTTGTTTATTTGTTACGTTGTCGTTATTCTTCGTTATTACTATTACTAAGAAAAAGCAATCAATTTTATTAATTTTCTTATTTTATTGTGTGATGTTAATTTTTAATATGTAACCTTGAGAGCGAAAGCATAGATTGCTCGTTTCCTGTTCTACAGGTATGAGTTATCCTTTCTCTCGTTTTCTTTGAGTAAGAGAGGTGAATTTCCCGTTCTCCGTTTTTATACGATCACGGGTTATTCAGGCCTGCTCTCAGTATCAGAGTTGATGATAGTACGTTTAATATTATAAATGATTTATTGATGTGGTTACTGTTAATATAGCTAACACTATTATTAGGTTCGTTAGTGTATGAGTCATTAATTGGGGTTGTTTTATACCGACACCCTTAGCTCCGCCTTGAGTTATGCTTAGCTCCGCCTTGAGTTATGCTCCGCTATAATGGATACTCATTGGGTGAGAACTAGTTATCGTTCTGGAGCAGATTTTTGGAGTGCAACGGTGAAATCCGGCACTCGGACTCCGGCTGAAGCCTTTTACACACGAACCTTTGTCATGTTTGATCACAATTACACCGTTAAGGCCCCCGTTATCATCGTATCTCCGGCTTCACTGGAGATAACTCATTCATTGAGGTTAATGTTATCGTACCGGAGACAGTCACGATATCACGATGACGGGCCTTTGCTACCGGACCTCCGGTAAAAACAGAGATCAAGCAGGAGTCCAGAACCGGAGTTAACAGTGTGATACCGATGAAGTTTAGAGATTCATGCTACGTGGTTACTGGTTTCTATTATAATTTCTTAATTTATTAAGGTGTTAGCTACTACCATACTCACACATAATTAAGATTTAAGTGTTTCTGATTCATAAGTCAATGACAAGAATCTCAAGGAACATCCAGACTTATGTCTTCTTTCTTTTTACAGATAGTCCGCTGCACTGCCAGGGGCTGCTCCGCTGCCTTTACTGATCCCATGGGCCATGATCTATGCCGGGCCCATGCCCATTGCGCCATATCCTTCTCTCGGGAACCGGGACAAGCCCCCTATACGATATGGTTTCCGGAGTCATGCATGCTCTGCTATGAGCTGTCAGCCCTACTCCTGAGCGAGGAGTTAACTTGGTTCTAGTGTCCCTGTTAATATCCTTTGCGAAGAATTAATTGCTCTTTATATATTGACTTCAGTTTTGGCTTCATCATTAATTCCCCTCTCCTCTTTCAGGCTGATGATGAATCTCTCAGGGAGGCGAGAGCTACTCTCCGGCCTTGGGTGTCAGGGTTTGGGAGGAATGCGCCGGCTGGCCCACCCTATCTCCTTGATGGAGACATGGCTTCTCGCCTATTCCCAGGCTCTACTACTGCAGCAGTTCCACCGGAGACAGCGGCCCCGTTAATTGAAGTGGTTAGAGCAACCATTCTAACTGAGGAAGAGGTTTAAGTGACGGAGGCCGAGCCCTACCTAGGTCTGGACGAGGAACCCATGGATGAGCAGGTAGGTGGTGTTGAGTTGGTGGACCCCCTTTCACCCCACACTCCTTTCTCTACTACTTCCTTTCACGGCTTTGATAAACCTACGGCTTCTCCTCGAGGTCCCTCCGTTCCTGTACGACCCAAGGTGAAGCCACTACGTACCTTTAAGCCTTCAGCTTTGCCATTATCAGTGTCACCGGTTCCGGGACCCTCAAAGGATCCTGATGTTCATATTACTATACCTAAAACCATGACTCCTAAGAAGTCAAAGTCCACTAAGTCCAGGGCTTCGTTAGAGGATCAGGCTCGGGAGCCCCCTTTATCCGCCGCCATGGTCAGGGATATTGTGAAAGAACAGATACAACAGTATCTTCAACAGTCTAGGGCAGACCAAGGGGCTATGACGGAGCTCAAAGATATGGTGGCAAGTCTCATCCGTTCCGGAACTCAGATGCCCCCTCCTTCAGCCCCGGACGCATCGAAGTTACCTCCCTTCGAGAAAAACAACCCTTGGAGGTTTGCCTTACATGCTCCATATATTGATGGTGCCATAACTCTAGAGGGCATAGGCACCCGTCCTTTAGAGGACTTAGAATTTTACCCTCCGGGACTAGAATTCCCATTCAACGGCTTCGTCCGATTGAAAGAACATGCCTTGGTTAGGTTAGACAAGGTACCGAAGGAAAAGGTAATATTCCCTAAAGAGCAGGCCCAAGCTTTCTGGGCCAGGACGTTGTCAGACTGGGGGTGCACTAATTCCAAGCTCACCCCACACAAAGGAGCCTACACCATATTTACAGCTTCTCCAGTTATTACCTTGCCTATTACAGATAAAGTGACAGCTCTTACTTTTCAGGCTATCAAAGAAGGTTCTGCCATGCCCTCTTCAAGAGACCGATCCCACCTCCATGCTCATTCCGAGTACCGTTACTATCTGGGATGATGCCCCCGCTACTTTCACAGTAGGGAAGTTAGACCCAGACTGTGCCTCTAATCTGTTCTCCGAGAAGCTTCCTAAATTACCAGATATTCTTCTCAAGACTGAGTTTGAGGCACGGAATAGGTTGGCTAGGTCGCTCCACTCCATTACCTCCGTGGAGTCTCTAACCTCACTTTATCCGACCGAGACCTTGTTCCGGGTATTCACAAAGAACCTGTCTCTGTCCTTCCAAATCGACTTACACGAGTTTTGTTCGGCTCGGGTTAGTTGCAGGAAGCACGTTCTTTCTGAGGCCTCGATCAGGCATGAACCGAATAGGCTGATAGCTTCCCCCTGCTGGGGTAAGAACCTTTTTCCTCAGGAGGAGGTGAAAAAGGTACTACAAGACGCTGCGAGAGCAAATCAAAATTTGCAAGTGAGGTGGGGCCTCACTGCCAAAAAGAGGGTTGAAGGTCAAAAACAAACCTTCTTCAGGAAGAAACAGAGGTTTGCCCCTTACAAGACGAGCCGAGGTCACTACCAACAATCGCCGATTGCCCACTCGTCTTCACAGTCTCCCACTGCTTCGTCTCCTCTACAGCCGAAACACCCTCAACAGGTGGTCTACCTCACTGCTCCCCCAGGTACCCAACCCAACCCCGTTTGGATGCCCTCACCCGCATACAACCCTAGCTACGGACCCTCAGGTCCCTTTCGTGGACACCAGAGAGGTAGCTACAGGGCTAGAGGACAGTTCCGTCAACGAGGCGGACCTAGGACAAGGGGTTCTCGAGGAGAGAAAGAACCTAGATTCACTCCCTCGCAATGATATAGTTCCGGTAGGGGGGAGACTTTACCACTTTCGAGACCGTTGGACCTTCAGTCCGTGGGCTCACAGCATAGTCTCCAAAGGCTTGGGGTGGAAATGGTCACAAGGTTCTCCTCCTCCACCAGTGACCTTCTTCCAGAGACCCACAACCATTCTGAGAGAGTACACCACCGAGTTACTAAAGAAAAAAGCAATCAAACGGGTTATGATTTAACTGTTATGTAATTACCATTCCTGTAAAGTTTAGATATGCTTAGACATGTAAGGTTGATACCTTTTACGACGGGACACTCAGGTGATCCCTGGTCCTCATATTATTTTAGCATTACATCCCCTATGCCTATGGCTAGTTTATGATTTATGTTTACTTACAGTATTATATTATTGCCTTACATGGTGTTTGTTTTCTCCTTATTATGTTATTAATTTATTGGGCTTGGAAGGCATTCTCTGGTACATTCTCACCGGCCGTCACAGGCCGCCCCAGAAAAGGGATTTTGACGAAGGAAAAATCTATTTCTGGGAAGAGGCCTGTGACGCCCGGTGAAACCCTTCCCGGTTATTTGATACGGACCCCACCCCTCTTTTTTCCTTGCCAAGCCATATGTTCTTGCAGAAGGATGTCCTAGAGGGCGCGCGTGGTAGGTGTCGTTGGGGAGTTCAACCATGTTCTCTAGGGCCTGTCACGGCCCTCCCCATTGATGAAGGGATTATCTAAATGGAAGACAACCTGTGAATAGTGGTTTTCACACGCCTTTGTTTAATACACGACACCTACAAGGTGTTCGCGCGAGGGTTGTAACCTCTGCATTCCATGCTTTTATCTTTCTCTAGTATATTTGGAAGATTTATATTAGGAAAGGTATGAGGAAGGACCTTTCTCACCGGCCGTCACAGGCCTCTTCCCAGAAATAGATTTTTCCTTCGTCAAAATCCCTTTATTATTACTAGCCAAGCTACAACTCTAGTTAGAAAAACAGGATGCTACAATGCTTAGGGCTTCAACAGGAAAAGCAGAAGTGTAGAAAGGGAATAGAGAAATGACGAATAAACTATATATGAGAAATAAAAAATAAAATCTAAGATCAATAGCATCATAAAAACAGATCAGTCGTATAGAAACTACAAAATGAGACTTATGTCAACCTATTCAACAGAAAAGCATTTGCAACCAGTTAAAACTCCACTGATTGAACAGCCAGATCAGGAAGATCATTCCACAGATGGAATAAATTTCTAGAATATTCTGAAGTTTTGAATCTTATGATAGAGAAGGCATGAATGTTATAATTGACATAATACCTATTACAGTACTACATACAATCTGGGCAGATCTGAATGCAAAAGATGGTCTGACATGAAAAATTTTGCAAACTTTAAACAGTAAATAAAACCAGAAAAAATCCATCAGTACACAAAGATTCATTCTACTACTGTAGTCACAATAGGCTCTCTGAAACTTTAATCCATACCCTGCCAAATATAACTGAACAGATTCTCTTCTGAGGAATGTCAATAGTTACACAATGAGGGAAATATAAAGCAATTATTAGTTACTAAAGTTTAAAATATCTGGGAAAAAAATTTAACTGAATGTAAACATCCCACATTATCAAGATATTTTAAAAGTATTTTTTTTTCCTAACTACAGTATACCAGCATGAGTTCTTTAAACTATGGAACATGCTTTCAGCGCAACTGTAATGGTTATTGAATTTGTTAATAAGGTAGTTAATGACAGGTGGTGAGCATAGCTGAATAGCCCCACCCTTTCACCTGTTGGAAATACTTCACTTTTGACCATCACCTCAGGACTGAGAGAGGTGGTTAAGGTGGGAAGTTTAACTGTAAAGAATTTGGGTTTGTATAGCTAGGAAAAATACAGATTACTTTTAAAATTTATTTGTTACTATGCGTATACAAACATTTTTTACTTTAAAATAGGGAGACTCACTGATTGGGGGGTCGGAAAACCCTCTTATACCAAAACTGACTGGTTCTTTTCCTTCTCTAGATTTGTCAATCTGTCTGGTCACATACGGGAGTGAAAGAGATGACTCAAGCAAACTCCTATCTATGTATAATATGGATGAATACGCTGATAGCTGGCCTGTCTATGAAGAATGGTATGTGGTCAAGGAAGGATCCATTCCCTAGAAGGGGATAACAATCTGGAATAAAATACATTGCGCATGATGATCAATGGGTTGGTATAAATACCACCATTCTATACTTCTCTAGATTGTAAAGAATGGACCTCAGAAATGTGGCTTACCAGCATCAAGTCAGATCCAAGAGTAAAGCTTCGACCACTTCGTCCCCAAGAGAGGGGCAGAATAAGGACAAGAGCCAGTCATTCTACCTTTCATTCTAGACTAACATCTGACTTACGCCCAGCTTTAAGCATGATACCCTCAAGTGTTGATTTTATTGCTCGCACTAGTGTCACAAGACAAGCCTTTATAGTCCTTTTGGGCTTTGGAGGGGGCACCACTTAAGATATCACTAGGGTCACTGACACAGGGGACATGTTAACCATGCCTTTCACCATTAGCCTCACCAGTGGCAACACTTGCACTGGGGGCACCTGGGGAGAGGTAGTCTTAGCCCAAGCCTTCCTTAGGTCAAATTTATTATCAGCAGTATGCATGGCACAGAAGAGCCTGCAACTTATAATGGGATGCAGTAAACACTATGGGAACCCCACATATCACCAGAAGCTGAGAGCCCACCAATGTAGATCCAAGAGGCTCCTTGCTCCTGATGCATACACCCTGGGGACCAAGACAGGGGTGTATGCACATAAGAAGTGGTAGCAGACACACTCAATGAGAGAACAGAAAAGGAGAAAGAGTTCCTTGGTGTCTTCTTTTTCTGTGTTGCTAAGATTGACCTCAGAGAAGGCTTAGCTTTCTTCCTCCCCTCCAGGTATACACCTGCCATTGCACAGAAGGCCACAATCTACACTTGGCACACTGGGATGATTGCGAACAATTATGGCCCCTACAAGAAGCACAAGGAGAGAGTGGATCTACAGCTGGTTTAACTATAAACTGGTTGCAGCATACACTCTTTCCCAGGTAAGTACGAATTTCTTGTTTTACATCCATCAAAAACAGACAGTATTCATTTCCAGTAAAAAACTAAAAAGAAAGATGAAAAAGTTGGGTAAGGAAGCTACAGTACGTACGTATTTGTTTCGGCCAAAGACAATAGTGAAGTACAGTACTTCCAATAGGTGGAGCAGCTGGGCTACTTGCCTGCACTCACCACCTGTTGTTGACTACAATACACCGTTAATGAATTCAACACCTGTTCCAGCTCCACTGAAGATATGTTACAGTACTTATTTTAAAGGATGAAAGGTTTGTATACAAGTAGGAACAACTCACTCATCTGCTTCTATACCATAACCTGAACAAAACTGCATATACTTTATACTGTATCAAGTTTGTAATACATATGAAACCTTTTGAATAAGGTGAAATATCAACATTAATGTAAAAAATATAAGTAAGTAAGTTGCAATACAGAATATAGTTTTACCTTTCCTTCTGACCATCCTTTGATATGATATGAGTTAAGTAGCTTAGGTAAGTTAGGAAACTTCCTCCAAATGTCTGGGTTGCAATGAGAAAACCATGAATTACTGGACGGTATGAAGTCACTCCAACAAAACCAGCGCTTATGTCAACTGTAGTCAAGCTGTTGCTATTTCCCTGTAATACAAGAAAAAAAAATGGATTAGTTAGAAATACAGTAATTATAAATCCTGTACTGGTTCTAATTAATTTTTAGCTCTTTGATGACCAATGAACCTGATATGTCTTCTAAGTCTTCCCCCCCTAGACGACTGATGGATGCAATACTGTATACGCCCATTAATATTTTTTTGATTTCCATTATAAGAAAAATATAGCTCTGTGCTGGTGGTAGAGTATGGATTATGGGAATATCAATGTTTGAAAGATTTGAAAATTATGAAATAAGAAGAATGGCAGGTGTAGTGAAGATTACCGAGATGATAAGAGTGGCACAACTGAGATCCTTTGTTGAACTTCATCACTATGGGTCTGGAATAACGGATCAACCTGCATATCATTTGCGCAAGCACCCAATGCTGCAGTCGGCCATTTTTCTTGACTTTGCTAACATTATCTTTCATAATTTACGAAAAAATGAATGGGTCACATTGGAAAAACTATAACCCCACCCTCTTATAAAATATTTATTCAGGAACTAAATACGAAAATTCTCAATTCATACCTACTGTACTGTATTATACTCTTTTTATGCATATTTATGTAAGCATTTGTCCACATAGTGAATGTTATAGCAGAAATATTATGAATGCTACGGTGATTTTTTAGAAAATATTTATTCCCAGTTTCTTGCTAACTTTCAGGAGATTGATCCTGGGAACGAACAACCCTAATTAACTGCAAGGTCGTCAAAGAGTTATGTATCAAGAGCTTCTTGATTATTTTTTCATTACTGTGCATGGTAATTGAACTTGTAGCTTAAAGGAGTCATTTTTTCTTTGCATAATAAATACACAAGGTCAGAAATGCTGAAGAATATATAGCTTGATACCAACCTTAGAATAACTGATAAAATATTTTCACATGGGCTAAGAAATAGTGTACTACAAAAACAAAATTTAAAACTTGAGAAAATGAAAACCATTTCATTTAAAAGTAACTGCTATTCAGACATTTCTGATATACTTAATCTAATTTTTAATAGTATAATTATTTTATTAATCTAAATTCTATATAGATTAAACAGAACTCACAATCATAATCTGTACTGAAGACTGGATAAACATGATTCTGGATTAAAATCTTAAAAATAAAAGAATACTCGGAATCCAATAAAATGTCAGTCGACGTTTTCTGACCAAAACATAAATCTTTATGTACTTTAAAAAAGTACATTCACATACGTTGAATGGTTAAAATAGTGTCATACTCACTGCACTTAAGAACTGTTTTGTGAGGTGTACTTGCTAAAATTCCATGAGTCAATCTTGTATGATTCCAGAGACAAAAGCAATATAAACATCATGGAAATAAAAATGACAAATTCGAAGATAATTTGTATTTTTCCTAACCATACAAACCTTAGCTATTTACATTGGGTTTACCTTTTAGCGTAGCTGAAATGACGAGCCAATAATTTTTAACGAGGATTAATTACCCCCCCCCGCTAGTTAGCGGGGGGGTAGGGGAAGGGTAGCTTGCTACCCCTCCCCCACCCACACACCGGTGATTAGCTTCACTTCACTTAGAGGTAGGACTTGATTCGGGTGTCAGGGATGGCAGGCAAATATGTGTAAATAGCTAAGGTTTGTATGGTTAGGAAAAATACAAATTATCTTCGAATTTGTCATTTGTTCCGTAACCAAAATACAAACCACGCTACAGTATTTACATTGGGTGACTTACTCCTTAGGAAGGGTGGAAAGTCTCCAGCCTTACTGACTTCGGCTTTGCCCGGGGCTCAATCCCTCAGTGAGCAGCACTTGAGAAACGGAGCCCCTGCACCTCACAAGTTCCTTGCATCGCTAGGAACGAGTGGCCTACATAAGTAGTGTGTGGAGGAAAGTGTGACTCGTCCTATGAAGTTGACCTTGAGACCTTTAGATAGGAATCTAGGATAGGACGTTCCCAATACCACCTCGTCAAGGTATGGGGGACGCAACAGTATTAAGCTTAATACTAGGAGCACAAAGAAGCATGGGTTACCTGCAGAGGTCGATGTCAGCTATGCGAGGACCAGGATGCTGCTTCCCCAAGAGAGGGGAGAATGAAGAAAGAAGTAAGGGTCAGACATACTCTTTCATTCACGCAGACTAAAACCGGGTAACTACGCCCTCAACCTATGCTACTTGTCCATAAAGGAGCCTGAGGTTAGACCAGCTGTTGTGCAGCCACCACAGGGCCGATAGAAAACGTATCGAGGCTCCTGTGGGTCACGTCTTGCAGGTAGTGAGCTGTGAAGGTCGTATGACGCTTCCAGACCCCAGCTTGAAGTACCTGCGTCACAGAGAAGTTTCTCTTGAAGGCCAGGGACGTAACAACACCTCTGACATCGTGTGCCCTAGGGCGACATGACGGAGGAGGGTCTGGATTCAAGGCATGGTGGATAACCCTTCGAATCCAAGCTGAGATGGTGTTCCTGGTGACCCTCCTCTTAGTCCTGCCTGTGCTCACAAACAAAGCTCGCACTTGAGGACAGACCGCAGCCGTTCTCTTCAAGTAGTGCCTCAGACACCTCACTGGACATAGTAGCAGCTGGTCTGGGTCGCTTGTTACAGAGCGGAGACTTGCGATCCTGAAAGAGTTGAACCGAGGATCCGGCACTCCAGGATTCTGAGTCTTGGCTACAAACTCAGGGACGAACCTGAACGTTACCTCCCCACATCCCCTTGAATGGGCGATGTCGTACGAGAGACCATGAAGTTCACTAACTCGCTTGGCCGAAGCTAAAGCGAGTAGAAAAGCCGTCTTCCAAGATAGGTGGCGATCGGAGGCCTGGCGTAATGGTTCGAAGGGAGGTCTCTTAAGAGCCCTGAGAACCCGAACCACGTTCCAAGGAGGAGGCCTCACTTCCGACTGGGGGAAGGTAAGCTCATAGCTACGTATGAGTAGAGAGAGTTCTAGCGAGGAAGAAATATCCACGCCTTTCAGCCTGAAGGCCAAGCTTAAGGCTGAGCGATAGCCTTTCACCGCCGAGACAGAAAGGCGCATTTCCTCCCGCAGATACACGAGGAAGTCCGCTATTGCTGGAATAGTGGCATCGAGTGGAGAGATACCCCTCCCACGACACCAACCACAAAACTCTCTCCACTTCGCCTGGTAGACTCCCTCAGAGGACCTTCGCAGGTGCCGAGACATTCTCTCCCCAACCTGTTGCGAAAAGCCTCTCTCCGTGAGGAGACGCTGGATAGTCTCCAGGCGTGAAGCCGAAGCGAGGCCACGGCCTTGTGAGGGACGTCGGAGTGGGGTTGTCTGAGAAGCTCGTGTCATGGAGGAAGTTCCCTCGGGAGCTCCGCCAGGAGCTGCAGAAGGTCCGGGAACCATTCCACGTAATGCCATAGCGGAGCTACCAGAGTCATCGAACAGATGACCGATAGCCTGGTTCTGTTGAGCACCCTTCTCATCAGACAGAACGGTGGGAAGGCGTACACGTCGATGTTGTCCCACCGTTGCTGGAAAGCATCTTGCCAGAGTGCCTTGGGGTCCGGGACTGGGGAGCAGTACAGAGGCAGCTTGAAGTTCAACGCTGTCGCGAACAGGTCCACAGTCGGGGAACCCCACAAAGTCAGGACTTTGTTAGCTATCTGAGGATCCAAAGACCACTCGGTACTCACTATCTGCGAGGCCCTGCTCAGACTGTCGGCGAGCACATTCCTCTTGCCAGGAATGAAGCGAGCTGATAGTGTTATCGAGTGGACTTCGGTCCACCTCAGAATCTCTACTGCAAGATGGGATAGCTGCTGCGAATAAGTGCCTCCCTACTTGTTGATATAAGCCACTACTGTGGTGTTGTCGCTCATCACCACCACGGAGTGACCCGCCAGGGTCCGTTGGAACTGCTGAAGAGCCAGAAAGTCTAGCAGGTTGATGTGCAGGCACTTTTCTGATTCTGACCAAAGGCCTGAGGTCCTCTGGTTCAGAACGTGCGCCCCCACCCTTCTTTTGACGCGCCCGAAAACAGAGTCAATTCTGGGGGGAGGACGAGAAGACTCACTCCCTTCCACAGGTTCTCGTCGACCAGCCACCACCACAAGTCCGTCTGTTCCAAAGATCCCATCGGGATCAGAATGTCCGGAGAATCGGATCCTTGATTCCACCGGGACTTGAGTCGCCACTGTAGGGATCTCATCCTGAGGCGGCTGTTTGGAACCAGACGAGCCAGGGAGGACAGGTGACCTAAGAGACGCAACCACGATTGGGCGGGGAGCTCTTCCCGCCTGAGGAAGGGTTCCGCCACCCTCCTCAGCCTTGCAATCCGGTCGTCTGATGGAAAGGCTTTGTGGAGATTGGTGTCTATCAGCATGCCTAGATAAACCAGTCAATGGGACGGCTGCAGAGAGGACTTCTCGAGGTTTACCACGATCCCCAGATCCTGGCAAAGACTCAGAAGCCTGTCTCGGTGCCGAAGAAGGGTCGACTCCGAGTCTGCTAGGATCACCCAATCGTCCAGATAACGAAGGAGACGAATGCTGTTCTTGTGCGCCCAAGATGAAATGAGGGTGAACACTCTGGTGAACACCTGAGGAGCTGTGAAGAGACCGAAACACAGCACCTTGAACTGGTAGATCTTGTCGTCTAGGCAGAATCTTAGGTACTTCCTGGAAGACGGATGAATTGGGATCTGGAAGTACGTGTCCTTTAGATCCAGTGTGCACATGAAGTCTTGTGGTCTCACCGCAAGTCTGACCGTGTCCGCTGTCTCCATGCTGAACCGGGTTTGCTTGACAAACCCGTTCAGAGCCGAGAGGTCGATGACAGGTCTCCAGCCTCCAGACGCCTTCTTTACAAGAAAGAGTCGACTGAAGAAGCCTGGGGAGCCGTCGACGACCTCCTGAAGAGCACCCTTCTTTAGCATGGTCTCGACTTCGGCCCGAAGGGCCAGCCCCTTTGCCAACCCCGTGGTATAGGAGCTCAAAGACACTGGATTCGATGTCAGGGGAGGTTGAGATGTTGTGAACGGGACGCGATAGCCTTGGCCGATCACTGAGACCGTCAAAGCATCGGCCCCGTGTTGCTGCCACCTGCGGACGCAACGCTGAAGGCATCCCCCCACAGGTGGACACGCAGGGGGACTGCCACCCCTAGGGTTTGCGGCCGCGGCCGCTACCCCTAGGAGTCTTGCCTCCCCTGGAGGACTTGCCGCCCCTCTTGACCTTGGCTGGAAAGGGGCTTAGACACCACTTTCTTAACTGCCGGTGCCTGCTTCGGAGCCTTACGAGGCTGCTGCTGCTGTTGCGGCGGAGCTGGAGGCTTATAGGGCCGAGCTGTAAGGGCCCTACGGAGGAGGGAGTCCGTGCTAGATTTCCTCCACCTCTCAGCCGTTCGCTCCATGTCCTGTGGCTCGAACAGATTCTACCCAAGAAGGGAAGCATGTCTGAGCCTACACACATCCACGGCGGAGACCTTCGGATGGAATCTCTCGGTCAACGCATCGCGCCGCTTCAACACCGAGTTGGCCCACAAGGTGGTGACCTGGTGCGCCAAGAACTCGGTGGAGCGAGTGCCCGTGAGTAAGAAGGTCTCCAGGGCCTTCCTATTGGTCTCCTTAGACAAGTCCTCGAAGCGCAATAGGATGCCCAGAGTTCCTAGCCAAAAATCCAACCACGAAGTGGCCTGCATGGCACACTTCGCGACTTTCTCATGGCTCAGGATCTCCGACGCCGAGAACGACACCTGCCGGGCAGAGAGCTTCTCAAGGGGAACTCCCTTCGCCAGCTCCTCCACGGAGTGATGGAGAGGAAGAGCGAGACTGGACTCACCCAAGATCTCAAAATACCTCCTCTGCCGGAGACGAGGAGGAGGGATGAGTTTGTTCCCGGCAGAGGAACGACTGGAGGAGGCAAGAATCGCGAGCTGGGCGTTGGCCCTGGCTCTGGCACTCTTCAGACCCCGAGACCAGGGCAGAGCCGCACTGGACTTAGGGGCTTTCCGAACGTCGAACACTTCGTCCAAGATAGTGTCCTTGCCTTCTCGGGGGGCGATCACGGGGTCCATGAGCCCGTTGAGTTGCCTCATCAGGCTTAGGACCTGCCAGAATGCATGTTCAGATTCCTGCTGATCTCCTCCTTGCGGGCTGGCAGCTAAGTCTCCTGGCCCCGGAATATCTTCCTGGGGTGAAGCGTGGACGTTACCCCGGGGAGCCGCGGGTTCCTGGCGAATCCTCGAAGATGATTTCGGGATGGTCTTGGAGTCCTTGGATTCCCTCCTGGGAGGGATACAGGATCCAACAAAGAGGTTCGAAGAGCCCCTTCCGCATGAGACGATTCTCCTCCATGAAGAGAAGGCTCCCCCCTTGGTGCTGAGGGGAAGACTATCGCTTCACTGGACTCGCCCGAGGACGGAAAAGCCTCGTCCATGGGAGAAGGAGAAAACGCTCGAGCAGGGGAAGGGGCCTTCCCGACAGACCTCTTAGGAACCAACTTCTCCCTGGGGGAAGTCACCACGAAGTCCACTCCTCTCTTTCTCTTCAGCGTAGGTGAGGCAACCGTTGGTTTGTTGCCCTGATCGGCGAGTGCTGGCTCCATAACCCTCACTAACATCCGCATCAGAGGACCAAACCAAGTCTGTTGTTCCACGGACACAGAGTCCGAAATCCTCGCTGGAGGGAAAGGGATCGGGCGATCCTTCGGAGTGGACACCACTGGACCTGCCTGAAAAAAAGGGGGGAAGAAAGACGCACTGACCTCTCTGAAGTGTCTTCCCTGTCCTGCACAACAGTCCTGCGTTTAGATGGAGGTGATCAAGAGCGCTGTCTGGGAACACGCGTTCCTGCTGCTATCACTGGCTGTGAAATTCGACGCGAACGGTGGTCGCGCGGGCGCGTAGGTGAGTGGGCGCAAGAGCGTACAGGCGAACGAGCGCGTGGGTGAGCCGGCGAACGAATGCGTTGGCGCGATGGCGAGTGAGAACACTCCGAAGATCGCTGGCGACGTTGGTCAGGAGACCTGTAGCGCGAGGGAGAGCGATTGCGAACAGGGGATCGGTGGTGCGCAGGCGAGCGATGGCGCGTTGGCGCATGGTGACGCGTTGGTGAGCGATACCGTGTAGGTCGCTCAGGCGAATGATCGCACGAGGGCGAGCTAGCAGAGGGCGAACCATGTCCTTCCAGAATCTCTGGGCAACGGCACGTTGGAGACCGCATGCGCGCAGGCGGTAAGTCACGCAGGCGATCCGGAGATCGCCGATGTTCAGGTGATTGCTGACGCGTAGGAAAACGCTGACGAGCAGGCGATTGTAGAATCGTCTGTGAACGCTGGCGAGCAGGTGATCGCTGGCGAGCAGGTGATCGCTGGCGAGCAAGAGGGCGACGCGTGAAATCCTGTGAAGGAAGAGTCGGCGCGGTGCGTTCACGAACAGGAACAGGAAGAGCTTAGGTGCGTGGGCGAACATGTGCTTTAGAAACACGCGCAGGAGAACGCGGGCGATGTTGTGCAGGAACAAGCTGAGGATCGCGAGAGCGCTCAGGAGACTGATGGCGTGCAGGGTGCCCAACAGGGACTGCAGGATATTCAGAGACCACAGGGGAGCGCTAGCGAGCAAGAGGGCGATGATCCTCAGAAGAGCGCTGATGATCAGAAGAGCGCTGATGAGCAGAAGAGCGCCTGTGCGCTAACACTGCAGAAGGGCGAGCAGGGGAACACTGGCGCGCTGAGCGCTCTTCAGGAACAACAGGTTGAAGGATGTACTCAGGAGAGCACTGGTGAGAAGGAAAGCGAACATCAGGAGAACGCCGGCGAACAGGTGAGCGCTGACGAGCAGGAGAGCATTGACGAGCAGGAGAGCGCTGACGAGCAGGAGAGCGCCTGTGCGCTAACACTGCACGTGTAAGGGAAGAATCCCTTTGCCCCGAAGGGACCGTTGCCCGTCGGGTGACGAGGTCCCCAGAAGGTGAAGTTCTAGCGGGAGTAGGAGACCGATCCCCAGAGAGGTCTAAAGAAGCTGGAGCTGTAGGCTGAATACGACGAGGAGAGTCCCCTTCGGAAGAAGAAGATCCAAAAAGGTGCCTCTTAACACCCTTATAAGGGGATGGGAGGCCCTTGCGACGCAGCGGACGGTGAGCCTTACGGCGAAGGCGGCCACGAGGAAGATCATCAGGACTATCAGTCCTCCGAAGGGGAGTCTCAGTCAAGGCACTCCCCTTAGAGGGAAGCTGGACAGCAGACGAGCCCGTAGGACTCCCTTCCCCCTTCGAAGGATGTATGGAAGGGGGAGGAGAGCCGTCAGCACCAACATCCTCAACTACACCTGCAGAGGATTGCCCCGCCCCGTCGGAGGTCTCTGCCACCACGACGTCGACGATAGACAGAGGGTCTACCTCTGCTATCACCGGCGACTGCTTAACGGCGGCCCCTAACTGGACAAGGTCAATCAGGGCAACCCTGGAGGTCAAGCCCTTAAGCCCCAGGGAAGCCCAAATCTGTAAAAGATCATCATTAGACAGTGAATTATCAATAACCTCCCCCGGAGGAGGAGGGGGAACCGCCCCGCTATGGGAGGCGACGCCCTCTCCCCCCACCCAAGGTCGGGAAACAGAACTAGGGCCTGCGCTACCACTCGGCCGACTCTCCTTAGGAGCCGAACGAGGGGGAGCTTCGGAGGAGGTTTGGGCGACGAAAGAAGAGTCCCGAGAATCTTCCTCCTTCAAGGCAACCCCAGAAGGAGAACGGTCTCTCTTTGACTTCTTCTTACGCCGGCGGCTAAACCTCTCCCACTGGGAGGCAGACCACTTCCTGCACTCACTACACATATTTTCCTGATCACACCCTCGGCCTCGACACTGCGGGCAAAGGGTGTGAGGATCCGTATCCGTGGCCAACATAAAGGTACCACAAGGGCGGCCGGCAATTCCAGGGCACGTACGCATAGCAATAATAAAGGTGGTCAACTTCTAACACACACACGCTGTAGAGAAAAAGCAGAAAAAAGATTAAAGGCTGTCAACGAGGACGATGGACAGACACGTCTGTTTATCGCCGGAGCCAAAAGTGAAGTGAAGCTAATCACCGGTGTGTGGGGGGGGAGGGGTAGCAAGCTACCCTTCCCCTACCCCCCAGCTAACTAGCGTGTGGGTAATTAACCCTCGTTAAAAACTATTGGCTCGTCATTTCAGCTACGCTAACAGGTAAACCCAATGTAAATACAGTAGCGTAGTTTGGACAGACACGTCTGTTCATCGCCGGAGCCAAAAGTGAAGTGAAGCTAATCACCGGTGTGTGTGGGGGGGAGGGGTAGCAAGCTACCCTTCCCCTACCCCCCCGCTAACTAGCGCGTGGGTAATTAACCCTCGTTAAAAACTATTGGCTCGTCATTTCAGCTACGCTAAAAGGTAAACCCAATGTAAATACAGTAGCGTGGTTTGTATTTCGGTTACGGAACAAATAATATTTTATGCTTACCTGGTAAAAGAAATGTGCAAAAGCCAGCCAATTGACAGCTAGTGCTGCCATCTTCTTGGAGATTATGCAATGGGTTACAAGTTTACACAAAACTGCACTGACAATGTGATTCTGTAAAAACACCAAAGATATTAGTCCCACATTGTCTGCTCTTTGGAGGAGCAAACACAAAAGGCAAATGGTTGCATATGAATGTTTCAACACTATGCTGATTTTCTCTTCTTCGGGGTCATACACATCAAGTAACTTCTGTGATTTACTGTCTTGAGCCTTGCATGTTATAAGTCCAGCTTTCAGCAGACCAGATATAAATAATACGAAAAGCACTAAATAAGATATCTGAGCCTCTACCGTCCCAAGCTCAGAACTTTTACCACTCCACTGGAAATGACGGCCAAATATGCATCCGCACGAAACGAGAACTAATGGTAAACAAGTTTGGGAAAATAAAAAGATTGTCACAACCAAGCCACTGAGCACAACAAGCGCTAGAACGGAAGACCCCGAGGCACGGATGTCGTCTCCTAAGTCCTCTAGATGCTTCCATTTGTCACCGGTGGAATTCCAAGACCTCATGAGTCGACTCAATACAACACTAATGATTAACAACACTACTATTTTGTAAGGTGATTTTCTAAGTTTCTGCAAAAATGACTCCTGTTTATCTTTCTTTCCCAAACTTGTAGGCAATTCTCCTTCACTAGAATCCACATCTACTTCAAAAGGTGATTTTTCTCTACCCTGTACTTTACTATGGTACCTTTGCAGAGGTCTCATTCCTTGAATCAATAGTTTCAAGATGAAGGAGAAATGAAGACTGGTTGTTAGGAAGTACAGCGTCTGATGTTCTTCCTCTACCAGGCTGGTTCCTAAAAGGCTAACTGTGTGAAGTCCAGTTCCAATCAAAAGGAAATATGAGACAATTTCCAGTCCACCATCTCTCTGAAAATAATCAAATAAAATTAAATAACTCTACTAGCAATTGCTTATAAGAATAAAATGGATCATTATTGAATTCAAAAGCACCTAAAATATCTATTAATTTAGAATATAAAAAAAAACAATTAAGTAAAGCAGAAAACAAACAACATTGCACAAGGATGTATCAAAATTTTCTTGTCTTTTTGTAAGCAATAATTATTTTAAATATATAAATTAATATCAAAGCTCAAAGGACTTAATTGAAATAAAAAAGGTTTAAAAATCTAAATTGCATACAAGATCTCCATCATGTTTATCTTTTAATCAAGTGCTCATACCCACCGAAAATGTTATTTTGATAATAAAATAAATTTTTGAATATACTTACCCGGTGATTATATAAGCTGCAGCTCTGCTGCTCGACAGAAAACTCTACGTAAAAAATCCGCCAGCGATCGCTATGCAGGTAGGGGGTGTACTTCAACAGCGCCATCTGTCGTGCAGGTACTCAGTACTCATTGTAAACAAAGAACTCAATTTTCTCCTCGGTCCACTGCGTCTCTATTGGTAAGTATATTAAAAAATTTATTTTATTATCAAAATAACATTTTTCAATATTTAACTTAGCCGGTGATTATATAAGCTGATTCACACCCAGGGGGGTGGGTAGAGACCAGCAATAAATGTTTACATTATTATGAGCTAAGGATTTTTTATTTCATTTTAGAAGTTATCAAAATAACAAAAATAAAATAAATAAGTACCTGGTAAGGAAGTCGACTTGAACAATTACTCTGCCTTTTTAAGTACGTCTTCCTTACGGAGCCTCGCGATCCTCTTAGGATGCTGAGCGACCCCTAGGATCTGAAGTATGAAGGGTTGCAACCCATACCACAGGACCTCATCAAAACCTCTAATCTAGGCGCTTCTCAAGAAAAGAATTTGACCACCCGCCAAATCAACCAGGATGCGAAAGGCTTCTTAGCCTTCCGGACAACCCAAAAACACAATAAAAACATTTCAAGAGAAAGATTAAAAAGGTTATGGTATTAGGGGATTGTAGTGGTTGAGCCCTCACCCACTACTGCACTCGCTGCTACGAATGGTCCCAGGGTGTAGCAGTTCTCGTAAAGAGACTGGACATCTTTAAGATAAAAAGACGCGAACACTGACTTGCTTCTCCAATAGGTTGCGTCCATTATACTTCGCAGAGATCTATTTTGTTTAAAGGCCACTGAAGTTGCGACAGCTCTAACTTCATGTGTCCTTACCTTCAGCAAAGCTTGGTCTTCCTCACTCAGATGGGAATGAGCTTCTCGTATTAACAGTCTGATAAAATAGGATAAAGCATTCTTTGACATAGGCAAAGATGGTTTCTTAACTGAACACCATAAAGCTTCTGACTGTCCTCGTAAAGGTTTAGTTCGTCTTAAATAGAACTTAAGAGCTCTCACAGGGCATAAGACTCTTTCTAGTTCATTTCCAACCATATTCGATAGGCTTGGAATATCGAACGATTTCGGCCAAGGACGAGAGGGTAGCTCGTTTTTGGCTAGAAAACCAAGTTGTAAAGAACATGTAGCCGTTTCAGATGAAAATCCGATGTTCTTGCTGAAGGCGTGAATCTCACTGACTCTTTTAGCTGTGGCTAAGCAAACCAGGAAAAGCGTCTTTAAAGTGAGATCTTTAAAGGAGGCTGATTGTAGCGGCTCGAACCTTTCTGACATGAGGAATCTTAGTACCACGTCTAAATTCCAACCAGGTGTAGCCAAACGACGCTCCTTCGTGGTCTCAAAAGACTTAAGGAGGTCCTGTAGATCTTTGTTGTTGGAAAGATCTAAGCCTCTGTGACGGAAAACTGATGCCAACATGCTTCTGTAACCCTTGATAGTGGGAGCTGAAAGAGATCGTTCTTTCCTCAAGTATAAAAGGAAGTCAGCTATTTGAGTTACAGAGGTACTGGTCGAGGATACAGATACTGACTTGCACCAGTTTCGGAAGACTTCCCACTTCGATTGATAGACTCTAAGGGTGGATGTCCTCCTTGCTCTAGCAATCGCCCTGGCTGCCTCCTTCGAAAAGCCTCTAGCTCTCGAGAGTCTTTCGATAGTCTGAAGGCAGTCAGACGAAGAGCGTGGAGGCCTTGGTGTACCTTCTTTACGTGTGGCTGACGTAGAAGGTCCACCCTTAGAGGAAGAGTTCTGGGAACGTCCACTAGCCATCGAAGTACCTCGGTGAACCATTCTCTCGCGGGCCAGAGGGGAGCAACTAACGTCAACCTTGTCCCTTCGTGAGAGGCGAACTTCTGCAGTACCTTGTTGACAATCTTGAACGGGGGGAATGCATATAGATCTAGATGTGACCAATCTAGAAGAAAGGCATCTATATGAACTGCTGCTGGGTCCGGGATTGGTGAGCAATATATTGGGAGCCTCTTGGTCATCGAGGTTGCGAAGAGATCTATGGTAGGCTGGCCCCATGTGGCCCAAAGTCTCTTGCACACATCCTTGTGTAGGGTCCATTCTGTTGGAATGATTTGTCCCTTCCGACTGAGGCAATCTGCCATGACATTCAAGTTGCCTTGGATGAACCTCATTACCAGTGAAATGTTTAGATCTTTTGACCATGTGAGGAGGTCCCTTGCGATCTCGTACAACGTATAGAGTGGGTCCCTCCTTGCTTGGAGATGTACGCCAAAGCCGTGGTGTTGTCCGAGTTCACCTCCACCACTTTGCCTAGAAGGAGGGACTTGAAGCTTTTCAAGGCCAGATGAACTGCCAGTAGCTCCTTGCAGTTGATATGCATTGTCCTTTGACTCGAGTTCCAAGTTCCCGAGCATTCCCGACCGTCTAATGTCGCGCCCCAGCCCGTGTCCGATGCGTCCGAGAAGAGAACGTGGTTGGGAGTCTGAACAGCCAGGGGCAGACCCTCTCTGAGGCTGATACTGTCCTTCCACCAAGTCAGGGAAGACTTCATCTTCTCGGAAATGGGAATCGAGACCGCTTCTAGCGTCTTGTCCTTTTTCCAGTAAACAGCTAGGTGATATTGAAGAGGACGGAGATGTAGTCTTCCTAACGATACGAACTGTTCCAGGGATGATAGTGACCCTATCAGACTCATCCACTGCCTGACTGAACATCGTTCCTTCTTCAGCATGTTCTGGATGCATAACTGGGCTTGACTTGTTCTGGGGGCCGACGGAAAAGCCCGAAAAGCTAGACTGTGAATCTCCATCCCTAAATACACAATAGTTTGGGATGGGACCACTTGAGACTTTTCCATATTGACCAGGAGACCCAATTCCTTGGTCAGATCTAGAGTCCACTTTAGATCCTTCAGACAGCGACGACTGGAAGAAGCTCTTAGAAGCCAGTCGTCCAAATAGAGGGAGGCTCTGATGTCCGCTAAATGAAGGAATTTGGCTACATTCCTCATCAGCCTCGTAAACACAAGAGGAGCTGTGCTTAGGCCAAAGCACAGGGCTTGAAACTGGTAGACAACCTTTTCGTAAACGAATCTCAGAAAAGGTTGGGAGTCTGGGTGGATGGGGACGTGAAAGTATGCGTCCCTTAGGTCTAAAGAGACCATCCAGTCTTCCCTTCTGACCGCTGCTAGAACGGACTTTGTGGTCTCCATGGCGAACGTCTGCTTTGTGACAAAGACATTCAGCGCACTGACGTCTAGCACCGGCCTCCACCCTCCTGTCTTCTTTGCCACTAAGAAGAGACGGTTGTAGAAGCCCGGGGTTTGATGTCCAGGACTTTGACTACCGCTCCCTTTTCTAGTAAGAGAGACACCTCCTGTTTCAATGCTCGTCTCTTGTCTTCCTCTCTGTACCTGGGAGAGAGATCGATGGGAGACGTTGCTAGAGGGGGTTTTGGTACAAACGGGATCTTGTACCCCTCTCTGAGCAACTTCACAGATTGTGCATCTGCGCCTCTCTTCTCCCAGGTCTGCCAGAAGTTCTTGAGTCTGGCTCCCACTGCTGTCTGAAGAAGCTGGCAGTCAGACTCTGCCTTTAAAGGACTTGGTTCCTTTCTTCTTCCCACGTCTCCCTTCGGCACGAGCACCTCCTCTGCTGGAGGCTCTGCCACGAAAGGGCGGAATAAATCGGTACGCTGGAGTGTCCATCCTTGGTCTAGCTGACAAGGTAGGCAAAGGGGTGGCTTTGCGGGCAGAGGACGCAACCAGGTCATGGGTGTCCTTCTGTATCAAAGAAGCAGCAATCTCCTTAATCAAGTCCTCTGGAAAAAGGCACTTAGAGAGAGGAGCAAACAGAAGTTCGGATCTTTGACAAGGTGTCACTCCAGCTGACAGGAAAGAGCAAAGGTTCTCACGCTTCTTGAGGACTCCGGATACGAACGATGCAGCGAGCTCACTAGACCCGTCACGTATGGCCTTGTCCATGCAGGACATGATGAGCAAGGAAGATTCCTTCTCAGTCGGGGAGATCTTCCTGCTCAAAGCTCCCAGACACCAGTCTAAAAAGTTGAAGACCTCGAAGGCTCTAAATATCCCTTTCAACAGATGGTCTAGGTCCGAAGGTGACCAGCATATCTTAGAGCGTCTCATGGCTAGCCTGCGGGGAGAGTCTACAAGACTTGAGAAGTCGCCCTGGGCAGAGGCAGGAACTCCCAAGCCGAGAACTTCTCCCGTGGCATACCAGACGCTCGATCTGGAAGAGAGTTTAGCAGGGGGAAACGTAAAGGCTGTCTTCCCTAGACTCTTTTTGGACTGCATCCACTCTCCTATAACTCGTAAAGCTCTCTTGGACGAGCGTGCGAGGACGAGTCTAGTAAAGGCAGGCGAGGATGACTGCGTACCTAAAGCAAACTCTGACGGAGGAGAGCGCGGAGCCACAGACACAAACATGTCCGGAAACATCTCTTTGAACAGAGCAAGAACTTTTCTAAAGTCCAAAGAGGGTTGCGTGGACTTGGGCTCGTCAAGGTCCGAATGTGGTTCATCAACGTGTGCCGCATCGTCATCATCAGAGAGTCCATCATCCGAGTATTGAGGAGGAAGCGGCAATGGAGTAGGTATCGGCTGGTTAGCTGAGTCCGGTCGCACGGGTGCACGCGTGACTGAACCGGACGCAACGTCATGGAACTGTTGCCCAGTCTGTGAGCTGGCAACAACCATAGCAGCGCGGGGACGCACAGCGTCTACTCCAGACTGTCTAGTCTGATGTGGGCGAGCAGAGGTAACCACACTAGGTTGCGGAGGTTGACGCTCCGCGTCAAAACAAAACAACTCTGACGGTTGTTGTACCTCGCGAACGTCAACGGAAGGTTCCGTGCGTCGCTGAACGTCAACATGCGGCTGGCAGGGTACACTGGAACGCATGGGTGGCGGGACTCTCTCAGCTGGAGTGCGCAAGAAGGTCGCCTCAGCGTCCACAGGACGCACAACCGAGAGTGTGGTTGGTTGTAGGCAAGAGGTTGGTGCAGCAGCAACCTTCTCCGCACGAAAGTCCTGCATTAGAGACGTTAATTGGAACTGCATGGTCTGCAGCCAAGACCACTTAGGGTCTGCAGTAGCAGGTGCGGCGACAGACGGTGTGACTGCCTGAGGCGGTACCGCTTTGCCTCTCTTAGGAGGTGAGCAGTCATCGGAAGACTGCAGCGAGTCCGAACTGACCCAGTGGCTACAACTGGGCCGTTGGACTTGCGCGGAAGGGACCGACTTGCGCTTAAGAGGTCGTGAGACCTTGGTCCATGGTTTCTTACGAGAAACCTCTTCCGCAGACGAGGAATAAATGGGCTCTCTCGTCTTTGTGTGGGTGGGACGATCTTGGGTAGATACGCCCGAAACCACGGAGGGAACGTCTGTTCGCTGATTAAAGCCTCTCGAACCCATTGGTCGTACGACATTGCTTCTCCCCTGGACTTGGGAGCTTGCAAGAGGTCCCGGACTAGGAGGACGACAGGCACGAACAGACGAACCCTCAAGCGCAACACTATCCACAACACTATCACTCACTTTACCACTTCCCAATGCACTTTTACACTTCAGCTCCTTGACGTCCGCCATGAGCTGGTTACGGTCACTAGCCAGGGACTCAACTCTCTCACCCAGAGCTTGGATGGCACGCATCATGTCAGCCATCGAAGGTTCCTGAGTGCCAGAAGGGGGATCAGGAGCAACCACTACATGGGAAGGAATAGGTTGTGGGGCATGAGGAGAGGAAAAATCAACAGAACGAGAGGAACTTCTCCTGACTCTATCTCTCTCTATCCTACGTGTATATTTTTGGAATTCGATAAAATCGAATTCCGAAAGCCCAACGCATTCCTCACATCGATCTTCCAATTGACAGGTTTTATCCCGACAATTGGAACAAACGGTGTGAGGATCAATAGAGGCCTTCGGAAGACGCCTTGAACAGTCCCTAGCATTACACTTCCTGAATTTTGGGACTTGAGAAGGGTCAGCCATTTTGAATTGGTCAAAGGGGAATTAAAAAACTATCCAAAGTCATCAACAAATAATCCGATATCAAAAAAAGAATGCAAGGATTTATTGAAGAGAAAGCCTGCACAGCGAAAGCTCAAAACTAGAATAGTGTACTTCACCAAATAGTTGTGAAAACAAATCCAGTTAGCAACAGCGAATTAGTAGGTCTTGCCGGTAGCACGACAGAGAGAAAATTGAGTTCTTTGTTTACAATGAGTACTGAGTACCTGCACGACAGATGGCGCTGTTGAAGTACACCCCCTACCTGCATAGCGATCGCTGGCGGATCTTTTACGTAGAGTTTTCTGTCGAGCAGCAGAGCTGCAGCTTATATAATCACCGGCTAAGTTAAATATTGAAAAACTTATTTTATGACTTAAAACCCCAAGAACATATAAATTGTTACTACAATAAAACCACAATTACCAAACTTTTGCTCTATCAAATTTTATCCACTCCACACACCACTTTATCTTCAAACTTCAAAGCACAGGTTAGCCCAAAATGCTGAACCAACCTACAGAGAATGATTTGGTCTTATGGTGAGGAAAAGTTTTACTTTTATTTTCTTCAAAAAGGTAGGTAGCCAGCTGTCACCCCAAAAAGATAGACATACTTTTTCTTCCTTTATTACAAAATGCCAAAATCTTGAAAAAAATACTTTTTCAAAGAGAATAAGTAAGCAAATATGAAATGTTCTACGATCAACTTCATTTACTATATGAAACAATTCTGTAGATTTTAATATTAAACTTAATTTTTAATTTCTTACTAAATTCTATAGATAGCATGACGAAATATTTTGGTTTGGCCACAAAGAAACCCACCAATGAAAGTCATGATGATTCAAAACTACATTAAGCAACTGGATGACAATAAGATGACTTTCATAGCTGACTTCCAAGTGGGAACACCATTTATGTATTCAATGTTACGTAACATGTTTTTGGGGTTAATGTGCTGTGCGGTCTGCAAGAACTTTCCTGTGAAATGTTAAAATAGAAAATCCAGTACGACATAAATACCAAAGAAATATTGTGTCACATGCTCTAGAGCAAGTGTACTGTATGTACATGCAAAGCTCAGACTCAGTGTGTATAAGATAGACCTTCGAGTTCAGGGATTAATGAACTTGACACAGCAATTACAATTTACGATGCTGAAAATCGTATGCTATGGGTAACGTCATCACCACAGACAAAAGAACCAATGCTACAGTTGGGGCTAATGTTACCAGACAGAGGTTACTATCCCCAGACTCTAGAGCTAAAATATAAAGCAGATTCTATCTTTGATGGTGTCAATGACCTTCGATGTCAGGATTCCAGAAAACTTCAAATCATTCATTCATTCCCATCTCTGAAGAGACTTTGTTTTTAGAACTAGAGTATTGCAAAAGCCATATCTTTAATAGCTTCAGCATCAGGAATGAGATTCAGTAAACTTAAGCCTTTTGGTGTTATACAGTGTCTCACCTTTCAAAATTGTTGATAAAGGTAGAATA
The DNA here is from genome assembly GCF_036898095.1 of Palaemon carinicauda. Lineage (NCBI taxonomy): Eukaryota > Metazoa > Arthropoda > Malacostraca > Decapoda > Palaemonidae > Palaemon > Palaemon carinicauda. Next base: position 61,162,396 of record NC_090731.1, read on the forward strand.
TCAAATAGAAACAATGAAAATTTGAAAAAAATAACTTTAGTGTTCTGACAGTAGTTATCTAATGGATCTTATAATTATAATTCAAAACCAAATAGTAAGTATTTCAAAATAAGGAACAAAATATTAAAATGAACATAATGATCATGATGATTACATGCAATTTTAGCACTACAGTACAGCAATCACCTTACCTGACCTGGCTCTGGTAACCTAGCACGAAACACTTGCGAAACCATCACCATTATATAAATAATGGCCACAGTCAACAACCAAGGTGTTGGTCGGAAGAGGTGGCAGATGTGAGAATTAGTGGTTGCAGCACAAGACAACAGCCATAACAGCAAGGTACAGCCTGCACAGCACAGTATGCTTATTCCACTAATGTTGTCCGTAAATAGGGCACCAGTAAACATTCGCCATATGGACACAGTCAAAACCTGAAATAGAGTGATAGTTCCCATAATTTTTTTTTTTCTGTGAAATGTGAGAGAGAAATATCACTGAAGGACATAGTAATTAATACACTTTGACATCTAATTCTTCTACTTCTCTCTTTCATTTCTTAATACTTTCTCATAAATTAGTGTACAGCTTGCTAGGATAATATACAACACAAAAAAAAGCAGTCACAGTTTCTTTTTAAAAAAAAAATGAATAAAATACTATATAAAGAGACAATCAAATAACAAAAATACTAAAAACAAATACTGTATACAGTAAATAGACTTTTTCATATACTGTACTCAAAACAGCCTAGGACAATTTATTTTCGGTGATCAATATATTCTGAAATGTTTTAATTCTCTCATTCTACCTTATTTTGAGTAATATTCTCCTTCTGGTCTTCAGCTGCTAACTCTCATCTTAATTTATTGAACAAAACTTCCAGTCTATTGAATTTCTTTTTTCTGATTACTAGCATTGTCTTTCAGTTGGTTCTTTATGAATGTTGCATATGATTTTTTATAATTCTGACCATCCTTCACATTCAGATCTTCCCAGATTGTACCATACTGTATGCTGTACTAGTATGCAGTTAATTTTAACAATCTTGCCTTCCCCACCATAAGGCTTAACACTACATAGTACTGTATTCTAAATTAGAAGTTTTATACTAGTTGTGACCAGATTGTGGAATGATCTTCCTAATCAGGCACTTGGAATTGGTGGAATTTCAGAAGTTCAAACTTGTATGGAATGTTTTTATGTTGAACAGGCTGATATAAGTCTCTCTTCATAGTTTATATATGACTGATCTAGTTGAATATATTAAAAATCACTAAGGAAACACTCAATTCATTACAGGTGAGACTCCAATTAACCACTATCAAAAGTCATAATCAAATAAATGGTTGATAATGAGCGTCTTGTAAGGGTTGTGGAGGCCGATGCGGTAACATCCCTGACTGGTGATCACCAAACTGGGGTTAGGATCCCGCTCAAACTCATTAGTTCCTTTGGTCGCTGCAAACTTACCATCCTTGTGAGCAAAGGATGAGTGATTTGTGGGAGCCTATAGGTTTATCAGCCGAGTCATCAGCAGCCATTGCCTGGGCCTCCTTGGTCCTAGCATGGGTGGAGAGGGGCCTTGAGTGTAGGTCATATGTATAATGTATGTGGCAGTCTCTAGGGCCTGCCATTCCTGAGCGGCCTTTAAACCTACTTCAGTTCTCAGCTACATATCTCAAGAAACTGGACTAGGGGGATAAGTTACTTCATGTGAACACTATCAAAATAGAAAAGCTATGGTTTACAAAATTGTTTGGAAACTAACTGGGGCAAAAAACATCTGTAAAGGAATAAACAATGACAGACTGAATAAGGTTACCATTAACCACCAAATATCTACCATCTCTTGAGGGGAAGAAAATGGGAATGCTTTATTTTTGGGGGTAAGATCGACAAAGTCAGTATCAAAGGACATGTGTCTTAGTAATGAAAATGAAAAAAATAATTTGGAAATGACTGATGAGTATAGTATCAATAAATATATGACTGGATAGTGGTGAGTTTTCCAAGAAAAATCAAATGGGAAAATACAGTAAAATGAGCTATTAACAGCACTAAAAACTCCTAAATATTGAAAGGGGTAACTGGTTTCTCGCAGCAGATCCTGGTGAAACATATATGAATGATTGTTCTCCTTCTGTCTAGATGACAAAAGACTGAGATCGAGATAGAAAAACCAAGAATGTAAATCTGGTAACCAAATAACTGATGGGTTTGTATGACAATATTCTTAAACCTTTTCTATATTTACCATAATAACAATAATTGTAGATGCAAATATAGTAGGAAGATCATAACTCTGCAATTTTGACGTTAAAGCGTCCGAAGCCATCTGTTCACACCCCTGATAAAACTTCAGCACTCTTTTTGAAACTGAGTCTATATAAGCTTCATCTGGAGATTCCTTATCCATTTTTTCCAACACTTCTTGGTGAAGTTTTGTTGCTTCTTCAAAAAGTAAATCTGCATTATCTGTAAAAAGTTAATCTTCATTAACAACATTTCTTGTAAAGCCAGTTTACGACCAGCTTTGACTTTATAGAATAAATAAATTTCCCTTTAATAATATTTAACTTTCCTACGAAAACAGAAAAATCTTATTTAATACTTAACTTCTCTATTTAACATAAAAATCTTATATCATAATGAGCCTTGTGGTGTCAGAAAGTGCTAGGCACAAAAACTAAGCAGACATTCACTAATCATTGAAAATTTCATTACCATAATTGATGTCACTGGTGCTACTAAAATATATAGGAATAGAAAGACTAAAATAAAATTTTAAAAGTAAATTATAGTTTTCCTAGCATATACAAACCCTCAACTTATAAGAAGGCATTTATCCTAAAGAGGGAGGAAGTCCGTTTAACCAAGCTGGCTGGTTTAATTTACCAGGATGTCTGAACACTTTGACCAGAGGAGGTGCTGTGTTGACTCCTATCCATCACCCATCAGCTGAGAAAAGATTCTCAGGTGATGGGTTAAGTTTCTGTTCAGCAATAGATGGTCACTGAGAAACCTCTATGATGTTTGAATGCATGGTTAAATAAGTAATGAGGATGTCCCCATCCGTGTCTATCCTCTCCTTCATAAGGAGGATGGGGAAGATAATTCTATATCTATTCATAAAGAAAACTTGCTCAGTAAGGAAGCTTCATCCTCATCATCAGCCGTTACTAGTCCATTGCGGAACAAATGCCTCAGACATGTCCTTTTACTTGCATCTGTTTATGGTCTTTCTGTGCCAATCCATCCATGCAAATTTCCTTAGTTCATTGATCCATCATCTTCTCTTCCTTCCTCTGCTTCTTTTACAATCTCTAGGGACTCATTCTGTTATTCTTTATGTCCATCTATTGTCTGTCATTCTCATTATATGTCCTGCCCATGTCCATTTCTTTTTCTCACAAGTTGTTGGAATAATCTCTACTTTTATTTGCTCTCACTTTGAGTTATAACAAGCTTATATTCTACGGTTTTACCTTAATAAACATCCAATCCAGCAAATAATGACACAACTGCTCATCCCAAGGCAAAAGAAAAAAAGCCAGACCTTACCTCCCATCCCTGACATAGTCGAGACTGCTATCTCACATGAAATGTTTCTTGCCCTATGAAGGAGCCTGGTATGTTACACAACCTACCGATCTGTTACCTAAGGTCCCATTTTAAGCAATACGCTTATTTAGAATATAAGGAGCAACCTTGCAGCTATGTATCTTTAACATTTAAAATGCTTTCAGAAGACTAAAATTACCGACAGATCATTGCTCAGAATGCATCTATAATGTTTAATACCCTTCCAAAAGACTAATTTTAATTATTGATGTAATTAAGGTCTTGCGGATATACTCCCTAACAAACTTGGCCAAGAAAGTTGTCTGGCATTCCAGACTCCAGCCTTTAATGTGTAACTCACTGACAGGTTCTTCTAGAAGGCTAGTGTACAACCAATCCCTCTGACTTCGTGAGCGCAAGCTTGAGTTGGTTCCTCCAGATCATCAACTGTAGGATGAAACAGTCCCTTATTCTTTTCCCGAAGCCAGAAGAATATGGTATTCTTGAAGAACTTCCTCTTAAGTCTACCCATACTAACAAAAAGATTTTGTAGCTGTATCCACTTGAAACACCGTGAAGTTCACATATATGCAGCTCTGAGACTAATGTAAGAAGAAAGACGGTTTGAGAGTCTGCTCTCTAACTGATGCTTGCCTTAAAGATTCTGAGGGACAGGATACGTCCCACGAGGGTGATTTGAGTTTCAAATGGGAAAAACTTCTGGAAGCTCCTTGTGAGCCGAGAAACTCCAACAAAGAGAAAAGATCTAAGCTTGTCCAGCTAAAGCCCTGGCTCAAGGCTAAGTGATAAAATTTTACAGCCAGGACTGAGAGGAGCTCCAAGAGGAAAAGAGATCACAGGAACTATATGAAGAGACTGCTCAACCATGTGATGTGTCCCTAGTGCCTTTCCGGGAATGGAAAGATACTGATGGAAAGATGAAGGGAAGTGCCCCTTCCCCTCCCATTTGATGGTAGCAGAAACACCTACCTCCAACAGAGCAGAATGATATTCAAGGAACCAACTTCCTCACGAGGGAATAAACACCAAGTAGAAATGCTGCCTCACAGGCAGAAGAATTTGGCTATCGGCAGTTTGCAGACAACTGTCGCCAGTTACAGTTACCAGCAAAAACTGCAAAACCTCATTTCTATCTTAACATCCCCAGTGTGAAATGATCTGCCAATCAATTTATCCAAAATAAATTGATTAAAACCACCAGATGGAGGCAATGGAAGTACTATCCAGCAGCTGAAAACAAAGTGGCTATTCAGTGTGCTGGGGAGAGGGGATGTTTCCCGGCCAACCCCCAGTAATTACAGACACCTTGTTAAAGTTTTAACAGCAGAATTTCAGCTACGCTGAAAACACACTACTAGTAAAGTACAAGGGCTTGTATATACATAGGAACAAATTCTATGTTAAAGTAATAGGCTTGTGATCAAACAAGTAAATATAAAAGAAAATTAGATTTTATTTACAGATCTACCTCTTTTTTTATATCTACATCTATGAAATCACTCAATCAATCACCATATAGTAATCAACCCTTTATACAATAATTAGGGTTTACCCAGGAGTGGTTCCATCCCAAATCTTTACTCAAACTAAAGTTGACCAACAAACATTACAGGGAATAAATATACCTATATGCCCACAAACATGAGTGGAACCCTTTATAGGGTAACACTTAAAAAACACTTGCATCAGAAAATTCTTTGTTAAATTACGTTCTGTATACAAAATAACAGATTTGAGTAGATTTAGTAGATTTGAGAACAAAGCCCTCAGAAGGATATTTGAAGTTAAATGGCAGGACAGGATTAGAAATGAAACTATAAGAGATTACTCGAGTGTCATATGTGGATGGGATCATGATGAGGGGTAGATGGAGATGGTTTGGGCATGCTCTTTGCACTCCCCAAGAGATTAGTTCACCAAACTTTCAACTGGGCTCCACAAGGCACTAGAAGAGTTGGAAGACCCAGGCCTACATGGATGAGGACTATGAAGCACGAAGTAGGAGATGATAGAGACGAATGGCGAAATCTAACCAAGTCTTTTGCGTCAATAGGCGTAGGAGGGAGATGATGATGATGATGATATAAAATAAGTGTCAAATGTCTTACCATGATTAACCCTAACACCAGAGCCGCGGGCAACACCAAGCAGTTGTTTTGCAGCATTATGATGAAGCATCATTCTCTTCTTTATTCCAAAATGAGACACAACTTCAGTTATGGGACAGCCAACATTACCTTCAGGAACCTCAACATTTGTCAGAAAAGCAAGAGTAGAAGCGACATCAACCTGCTTCACCTCTCGTGGTTTGCTTCTCCTGAAACCAGATAACTTTTAAGGATACTTGTAATGTAATTGAGTTGAACATAAATGGTATCTTTTTGACAAAAGAAAACATTAAGACAAAATAAGCAGTGAAGAATCTGAGTCTTTAAATACAAAGAAAATTATTTTGAAGATGAAATTGTAGAAAATACAAGTTGCATGAGGGAATGACTATACAGTAAACAATACTAAACATTACTTACGTAATCTTTCCAAAAGTGTCAGAAAAAAGCATTGCTGAGGTAGTAACTTCTGAATGGGATGAACCTCCGTGTCCACCTGCGTCGCTCATGCCATGGTCTCCACATACCAAAACTAAGTAAGGCTTCTCCTGGAAACAAAAAAGAACAGTTTGTAAAATGAGGTTTGTTTTTATCTATCATCAACTTGAATACTCTTATTTATTTATTTATTTATTTCCTTTCTTCACTGGGCTATATTTCCCCCGTTGGAGCCCTTGGCCTTATAGAATCTTACCTTTCCAGCAAGGATAGTAACTTAGCTAGTACTAATAATAAATGGCTGCCAATATACCCGTAAGGGAGGGCATCATGCAAAGCGGCTGAAACTAAAAATAAACAGGATTATAAAAATTAACGCGTGTCACTACCCAGATTAATCAAAACAGACAATTATAATACTCAACTTGGGAGCAGGGATCCCCAAAACGTCTGACATCTTTAACACAAAGTTACGAAAACAACACGTCCGAATCTCACTGGTGCTAGATAAGAAATGAGAGTAGAAGCGTGGGTAGTGGTAGGGGTGGGAGGGGTAGTCGTAGTAGAGGGCAGCAGTTGGATGTAGAACGGCACCTCGTAGTATCAGGGGATATTGAGGAAGGAGAGGACTAAATGGTAAGGGACCTCTGGTAGTGGTTCTAACACGCCCCAGTTACTATACCGACACTCTTTTAGAGTGAGCGAGCTGGGTTTATTCCTGGCATTCCATGCAACTTTTTCTCTGGTATTTTTAGCAGTATTTATACCTTAGAAATGGTGCTTTAAGGAGCATTTCCCAGGGCGACACAGGTCGAGCCCAGAAATAGATTTTTCCTTTGTCAAAATCCTTTAATAATAATAATAATAATAGTAACAATAATAATGAGGTAGGGATCAACTCCCTTCATATTACAATACTGCATTGTATTTCTTGATAGATGTACTTCAAAGTTATTATATATATTGTATATAAATCTATATTGCAGGTCCTCTTTATACTGTTTAACAGGTTTCTCAGGTCAGATAAGTTCTATATCTTTCATATATCAATTGTTTTTTGCTAAAGTCATTTTTGTATTACAAAAGCTTAAATTTCTAAGGATAAAAAATATGAAAATTTATAAAAATAATGAACAAAATATATGCCGTAAATTTTCCTATCTACTTCACGGATTTTCAGCTATTGAAGGGGAGCTTGGAACATAACACCCGTGACAGTCGAAAGATTGCTGTAACAGATAAACTGAAATTACCTTCTTGTCCACCTGCTAAACACAAATCATTTGCATGAACTCTAGACTTCCAAAGTTTAACCAATTCAACTATATTTAAATAGCGTTGAGCTGACTATATTTCATTGCATCATTCCCTTACAGTGGTTCTTAACATTGCAGGACCACGCATGCTCTACAATTGACCAGGCTCATGATTTTACAATAATACATTTTACCTTTCTCTGCAGTCCTTGATGGATCTCATGCAGTATGCGATCCATCTCCAATAACTTAGGGCCAATTAAGGAACTCATGGGACCCTCTAAATGACCTATGTGATCAAGACCCAGGTAGTGCATGATAAGGACGTCCCAATCGTCAGACCTCATCTCGTTAACTATGTGACGAGATACATTTCCATCAACCTGTCAGGAGAATATTATTAGCTTTATATTTAGAAATAAAAAATAAAACATCTCTAAATTCTTTAATCTTCATACTGTATTAGCCAATGGTGATGATACAATAGAATTTTTCACATAACTTATGAAATAACTTTTCTTAACTTTTTGAGCAAAATATTTATTTATAAGTGGAAATAAATATACTGAACCCAAACACTGAAAATAAAATTGAAGTAAAATTGAAGAATAAATAACAAATTGAAATAAGAGTGGACCTCATAATTATGGGGAAAATCTATTAGATTACCAGAAAAAGAAATACATTTGTGAGTGACTAACTTTTATTCATTAAATGCTTATATTATTTTCTCAAAATGCCAAATATTATTATCTCAGTTGTTATAACCATACTCCTCATGTTAATTGTATAAGTCAAAAAGGAAATCACATCTTTAGGATAGGGATAAAAAGTAAGTTTTCATCATTATTTTAATACTTATTTATGTTTCTTTTAAATATTTCCTTCAGTATTAACCTAATACTATAGTGTATACAGTAAATATACAGTACTGTTTCAAAACAAAAACAATACAGTACAGTTTAAGTATCTGGCAATATACAAAGAAGAAAATTCAATTTTATGCATGAGTTATAGCAATAAAGATCCAATCATAATTTCACACACAATCAAGTATCTTGAACTACATCTTGAACAAGATAGATTGTCTTATAGAGCTAGTTCAAAGATCCCTCACTTTATCAAGTAAAATGATATTTTAATTATAAAATAAATTTTTTAATATACTTACCCGGTGAATATATAATAGCTGCAACTCTGCGGCTCGACAGAAAACACACTCAAAAACTCGCGAGCGATCGCTATGAAGGTTGCGGGTGTGCCCACCAGCGCCACTATCGGCCAGATACCACTCTTGCATGTAAAGAAACCCTTCAATTCTTCTCGTCCCGCTGTGTCTCTATTGGGGAGGAAGGGAGGGCCTTTAATTTATATATTCACCGGGTAAGTATATTCAAAAATTTATTTTATAATTAAAATATCATTTTTAAATATTTAACTTAGCCGGTGAATATATAATAGCTGATTCACACCCAAGGCGGTGGGTAGAGACCAGAGTTAATTAAGTTTACAGCGTATAAGCTAAGAGTTTTTGACAGTTATCAATATAACAAAACCAAAATATATAGGTACCTGGTAAGGAAGTTGACTTAGACGATTACTCTGCCTTATAAGTCTGTCTTCCTCACGAAGCCCAGCGATCCTCTTAGGATGCTGAAAGACTCCCAGGAGCTGAAGTATTAAAGGCTGCAACCCATACAACAGGACCTCATCAAACCCTTAATCTGGGCGCTCTCAAGAAATGACTTTGACCACCCGCCAAATCAATCAGGATGCGAAAGGCTTCTTAGCCTTCCGTACAACCCAAAAAAACAATATTAAAAACATTTCAAGAGACAGATTAAAAAGGATATTGGAATTAGGGTAATGTAGTGGTAGAACCCTCACCCACTACTGCACTCACTCCAACGAATGGACCCAGTGTGTAGCAGTCCTCGTAAAGAGTCTGGACATCTTTTAAGTAAAATGACGCGAACACTGACTTGCTTCTCCAAAAAGTCGCGTCCATAATACTTTGCAGAGATTTATTTTGCTTGAAGGCCACGTAGGTTGCTATATCTCTAACTTCGTGCGTCTTAACCTTAAGCAAACATCGGTCTTTCTCATTCAAGTGAGAATGAGCTTCTCGTATTAAAAAAATCTGATAAAATATGACAAAGCATTCTTTGACATAGGCAATGAAGGTTTCTTAACTGAGCACCATAATGCCTCAGATTTACCTCGTAATAACTTAGTACGAGCTAAATCGAACTTAAGAGCTCTAACAGGACATAATACTCTTTCCAGTTCGTTGCCTACGATCTCTGATAAGCAAGGAATATCAAAAGATTTAGGCCAAGGACGAGAAGGCAGTTCATTTTTGGCCAGGAAACCAAGTTGAAGTGAACAAGTGGCTTTTTTCTGTAGAAAAGCCGATGTTCTTACTGAAGGCATAAAGTTTACTGACCCTTTTAGCCGAAGCCAAGCACACTAGGAAAAGTGTCTTGAGGGTGAGATCCTTTAGGGAGGCTGAATGTAATGGCTCAAACCTGTCTGACATGAGGAACCTTAGGACCACGTCTAAGTTCCATCCAGGAGTTGCCAAACGACGTTCCTTAGAGGTCTCGAAAGACTTAAGGAGATCTTGGAGATCTTTATTGTTGGAAAGACCGAAGCCAACATGCTCCTGTAGCCCTTAATCGTGGGAGCTGAAAGGGAGCGAACCTTTCTCAGATGTAAAAGAAAATCTGCGATTTGGGCTACAGAGGTACTGGACGAGGACACAGATGCTGACTTGCACCAGTCTCGAAAGACTTCCCACTTCGACTGGTATACTCTAATGGTAGAAGCTCTCCTAGCTCTTGCAATCGCACTGGCTGCCTCCTTCGAAAAGCCTCTAGCTCTTGAGAGTCTTTCGATAGTCTGAAGGAAGTCAGACGAAGAGCGGGGAGGCTTTGATGGACATTCTTTACGTGGGGCTGACGTAACAGATCTACCGTTAGAGGAAGACTTCTTGGAAAGTCTACCAGCCATTGAAGTACCTCGGTGCACCACTCTCTCGCGGGCCTGAGGGTAGCAACCAACGTCAACCTTGTCCCTTCGTGAGAGGCGAACTTCTGCAGTACCTTGTTGACTATCTTGAATGGTGGGAATACATATAAGTCCAGAAAAGACCAATCCAGTAGAAACGCGTCTATGTAGATTGCTTCTGTATCTAGGACTGGAGAGCAATAGATTGGTAACCTTTTGGTCAACGAGGAGGCAAAGAGGTCTATGGTGGGTTGACCCCAAGTAGCCCAAAGACTCTTGCCCACGTCCTTGTGGAGGGTCCATTCCGTGGGTATCACCTGACCCCTCCGACTGAGACAGTCTGCCAAGACGTTCAAGTACCCCTGGATGAATCTCGTCAACAGGGAGATGCCTCGAATTCTTGACCATAAGAGAAGGTCCCTTGCGATCTCGAGCAGCGTGAAGGAGTGTGTGCCTCCTTGCTTGGAGATGTACGCCAAAGTTGTGGTGTTGTCTGAGTTGACCTCTACCACTTAGTTTCGAAGAAGCTTTCTAATATCATCAAGGCCAAGTGGACTGCTAATAGCTCCTTGCCGTTGATGTGCATGCTCTTCTGACTTGAGGTCCACAGACCCGAGCATTCCCGACCGTCCAGGGTCGCACCCCAACCCAAATCCGACGCGTCTGAGGACAACACGTGGTTTGGGTTCTTGACTGCTAGGGATAGTCCCTCTCTCAGACTGATCTTGCTGTCCCACCATTTCAGGCATGCCTTTACTGGTTCGGAGACTGGGAATGATACCGTCTCTAATGTCTTGTCCTAGTTCCAGTGAGAGGCTAGATGGAACCGGAGAGGCAGAAGGTGTAGTCTCCCTAGTGAGACAAACTGCTCCAGGGATGAGAGAGTCCCTACGAGACTGTTCCAACTCCTGACTGAATAAACGTTTCGTTTCAGCATTAGTTGGACTTCGAGCAGGGCTTGACTGCGAATCTCCATCCCCAAATATAAAATAATCTGGGATGGGATCAGTTGGGACTTTTAGGTTGACCAAAAGTCCCAACTCCCTGGCCAAACTCAATGTCCAATGTAGATCCTGCAGACAGCGAAGACTGGACGATGCTCTGAGAAGCCAATCGTCCAAGTACAGGGAGGCTTGGATCCCCGATAGATGGAGGGATTTTGCCACATTCCTCAAGAGCCTCGTAAACACGAGAGGAGCAGGACTGAGGCCAAAGCACAGGGCTCGAAACTGGTACCCCACATTCCTGTAAACAAACCTCAGAAACGGTTGGGAATCCGGGTGTATAGGAATGTGGAAGTATGCCTCCTGAAGGTCGAGAGAGACCATCCAGTCGCCTTCCATAAATGCTGTCAAGACAGCCTGGTAGACTTCATCGTGAAGTTTGTCTTGACAATGAACACATTGAGCGCACTTGCCTCTTACGTACTCCTCCAGTGAACATGGCTGCCAAATCATTGGAGCCATCCCTGAGGGACTTGTTCCTGCAGAGAACGTGGCTGTCAGATCATTGGAGCCATCCCTGAAAGCCTTGTTTATGCATGACATAATTGTACAGCAAAACTTCAAAGGCTCGAAAATAGCTCTGAAGTCGACCTGTAAAATCTTGGAGCGTCTCATGGCCAGGCGCCAGGGAGAGTCTATGAGGTTTGAGAAGTCTATCTGGGCAGAGGCAGGAACTCCCAAGCCGAGAACTTCTCTCGTGTCATATCAGACTCTCGCTCTATAAGCCAGCTTAAAAGAAGGGAAAGCAAAGGCTGTCTCCCCCAAACTCCTCCTGGTGATAAACCAGTCGCCTAGCAAACGTAAAGCTCTCTTAGAAGAGCGAGAGAGCACTAGCTTATAAAACAACGGCTTCGAAGTAGCTAGGCCTAGTGTAAGCTCTGACATTTAGGCGAACGAGGAGCAGCAGTTACAAAAAGATCCGGACAAAGATCCTTAAAAATCAGCATGATTTATTTAAAGTCCATAGAGGGCTAAGCAGCTTTAGGCTCCTCTCCGTCTGACAGAGTCATCAAGGGAATATCAGTAGGAGGGGGAACAGCAACTTCCTCATCTAAAGGAACCTTGTCCGACAATAGCCGAGTCTCAAGCAAGGGAGAGACCTACCGTGGTGGCAATGCTTTACAAGCAGAGTCCACACGCACTGGTGCATTAGTAGCGGACCAGAACGCAACGTCATGTAACAGCTTGACAGTCTGTGAACTGTCAACAACAACAGGTGCGTGAGGACGCACAGCGTCCACTCGAGACTGCTTTGACCGCCTAGACTGAGCAGTCAAAACAACTCTAGAATGCGGAGGTTGACGCTCAGCGTCAAAACAAGTCAACTCCGATTGTTGGCGAACGTCCTGAACGTCAACAGGAGCATCAGCAAGTGGCCTAATGTCCAAATGTGGCTGAAAATCCACACGAGACCGCATCGAGTGTGGTTCTAAACAACCTGACTGACGTGACTTGGCTACGCCAACGTCAACAGGACGCACAAAGGAACGTTAGGGTGGCTGAAGGCCAGGATCTCGATGAGATAAACGGCTAGGCTCAACGGACTTATCGGCAGAATAGTCTTCCATAAGGGAGACAAGCTTATTCTGCATGTCTTGCCGTACAACCCATTTAGGATCAACGGGAATGGTTGCGGTAAGAGACGAGGGTAACGTCTGTGACTGCAAAACCTTGCCTACAAAAAGACTCTCGGAGTCTGTGTTACGCTTTTGTTTAGGCGGCGAGCAGTCTTCCGATGACTGCATAGGGTCAGAGCTGTCCTAATAGTTAAAACCAGGACGCTGGACCTGTCCTGAAAGGACTGACTTTCGCTTAAAGGGCCTCGAAACCTTGTTCCATGGTTTCTTATGCGAAAAGCCTTCGGATGACGAGGAGAAAATCGTCTCTCTCGCCTTATGGTAGAGGTGATCTTGGTAAGATACACCTGATACCATAGAGGGAACGTCTGTTCGCTGATCAAGGCCTCTCGAACCCATAAGTCGTACGACATTACTTCTCCCCTGGGCTTGGGAGCTTGCAAGAGGTCCCGGACTAGGCGAACGACAGGCACGAACAGCCGAACCCTCGGTCGCAACACTGATAACACTTTGCGCAATATCACTTTATCACTACGATTTTCTGTTTTGCACTTATTTCACTGAAATCGAATTTTTTAACAATTCACATTAGGTATGAATAAAACTGATTTCTACCTGAAGCACGCAATTCTACCCTCATCAAAAGGTTGTAATTGCGAAATCAGTCGTATAATGTAAGCACATTAATACCAGCAAAAAAAACAGTAAACATATTTTAAGATAAAAAAATCAGTGGCTGGGGAAGAGACTAAACACTAGTTCATTCAAAACTACTTTTCAATCTCTCACCGTACAGTGCCTTGGGACGAGAATAAAAACTAAAAACGTTTTATCCTTTCTCCCGGTACAGAGACTAGGGACGAGAGTAACTCGAGAACAACGTTACTCGCTTGGGACGAGATAAAGATCGGAACGTTCTCTCTCCTCTCTCTCTCTCCGTCTCTATCTCTCTCTCTCTCTCTCTCTTGATTTCGCACCGAAGAGAAGAGCCCACTTACCTTTCGTCAAAACCAGGACGCTGGTTATTTGACCAAATGAAAAAACTGAAAGGTTTTTCAATTAAAAGTTCCTTTAAAATAGTCTTTAAAACATTTAAGCTTTGAAAGAAAAAAGAACAAAACGTCAGAATCGATATACTCTTTCTGCAAAGTGAAACCGTGATACTCTCTCTCTCTATCGTAACGATAGAGCGCAAACTGCGTAGCATAAATAAACTAAACGTTAGTTCATCTTTGAAACAGTACGAAGACTATTCAAAGAAAAAGAAACTATCATAAAATATTTACTAAAAATATTTCATTTAATAAGTTTTAAATTATTAGCTCTGTAAAAGTTATTTACGATTGAAAAGGGCTCAACGTTGTTTAACTTCGGTTTCCAAGTTAGGACCGCCTACTCTCAGGAAAGGTCGCATATAAACAAATCATTAAAATTTATTTTGATGTTTATTATAAATGGAAAGCTAATCGAAGAGGCCTAATAAAGGCGGTTGAGATATAAAATATATAGAGGAAAATCAATAATTAATTTATAACGTGATAAGATAATTGCTAAAAGCCTAAAACACACTTCGGTCTAAGGGAAGGGTCGGCCATTTAAAAGTCAAAGAAAACGGATTTTGAGCGAAGCGAAAAATCTATTTTTGGGTGAGATAGCCATGGCGTCCTGATGGAAGGTTCCTTTTTGGTAGCTTCCTTGGGTAATCACTACTAGGATTTTCCCAGAGAATTAAACCACAGGTTATCACAGAATTCTAACTTCTGGAGCGAGTATCCTAAGGGTTTCCCCTTAAGACATCGTGTATCAACAGGGGACACGCATGTATAGACGTGCCACATAGCTATCTGCACCCCATACAGTTAACGCTTCAATATGGCGGACAGGGAGTGGCTGGGAGCTGAGCCGCAGCCAATCTAGATGTGGCGATATCGGTATTCGCGATGTAAACAGACGGACGCCATTGCTTTTGATGACGTCACGTCCATCCTCATTCTGAAAGTCTGGAGCTCGCTCATCACCATGATACAGCGGCGCAGGGCGGGACCTGATAACAGACAGGGTGGGTCCATCAGGACGCCATGGCTATCTCACCCAAAAATAGATTTTTCGCTTCGCTCAAAATCCGTTTTTTGGGCTCAAGCCATGGCGTCCTGATGGAAGAGTACCAGAGAATTAGTGTATCGTGGTAGGCTTTTTCCCCTTTATAAGTGAGTGCTAAAACATTGAGCCGAAAGCATAGTGGTCTATACTAGAGCTATCGTGAGGCAGTTGCCTTCCTGCCCCCCTGGCATGGAAGTCCCCACGGGCTATGCTGAGATCAAAGTGGTCATGGGAAGGCTATTCATATAGGCTGAAGGAACAATGAGATCCATAAGATAAGTCAGAGCGATTTGGTATTCGCGTCGAAACAAACTTGAAGTGGTGGTTGTACACTTCGTGCATGGAGTTGACTCATCTTCATAATGGAGTAAGTATTCGCTAAGGAAACTTACTTGCTCTATATAAATAAATGCCCGGAGTAACTCCTGGCATTTTCCTTAACCAAGAATAAAGGGTAATAAAACTATGACAATTAGTATATTTCATAGTAAGAAAGGAGCAAGGGAGACGCACAAGTAATAAAATAGACATTTTATTATATAATTGCAGGTAAATCAATACATGTCATGCAATAAATAGTAAAAAACATTTACATTGATAAAAATGTACATAGTCATAAAGGCGTGCTCTTGAGTCTGAAAGGGAAGAATCAAGTATTAGTAGGCACTCGTTCTACGGAACGTTAGTCTTTATGTAACACACGTCATGCACGTGGCATGTAGCACTCATGTGGTAATCTACTATGACATTTCACCTGAGGTAAGAACAGTTAAAGAAAACACAAGGTGGTTTCTGCTTCACTACGTATCACTTGAGGGTCAACATAGGCACCCGACGAGTTAGAGTCTCTAATAACTCACTGTTCTAAGCAGAGTTCAGAGCAGGTTTCATAACACTACCTGCGGCTACCACAAAATGTTTCACTTCGTGCACTTGTTTCGCATAATGTTTAAAGAAAACACGCGAGGATTTCCAGCCTGTATAGTTCTTGAGGCTTTCGAAATCCATACTCTGAAAGAAATTCAGAGACGAAGCGACTTTCCTAGGATCATGACCAGCGGGTGTACTGTCTGGATCCGTTCTGCGAATGAAGTAGGTGATTTTTGCTCTCAATTGTTTCAGTGACAGGTCGCTGCCCGATGTTTCTCCTTTGAAGAGTTGGCCTCCACCAAAGATTGAAGTTCTATGAAGATAGACCTTAAGGCTCTCTACTGGACATAGAGAGGCATCTTCTTTCAAGGGGCATATCCTCCACGGGCCCCACCGTTTGGTAGGTAATTCGTTCTTTGCGAGAAACGTCGGATCAGGGAAGAGGGAGAGGTCTCCTGAATCGTTGAAAACGATATGTCCCTCTTCTCTAGATAGTGCCACTATTTCGCTGACTCGGGCTCCCGAAGCTAGAGCGAAGAGAAATATAACTTTCTGAGTCAGGTCCTTAAGAGGGCATGAATCATTGTCCAAGTTGGAGGCGAAGTGGAGAACTTTGTCTAGAGACCAAGTGATTGGTCTCGGAGGGGGTGCCGGTCGTAAACGGGCACAGGCCTTCGGTAGTTTGTTGAAGATGTCGCTAGACAGATCTATTTGGGAGCCGTATGACAAAGGTCTAGTCAAGGCCGATTTGCAAGTAGAAATCGTGTTGGCTGCCAAGCCTTGTCCATGAAGGTGAATGAAGAAGGACATGCAAAAATCTATGGTGATTTTCGAGGGGTTCTTTGCCTTGACGAAGGAGACCCATTTCCTCCAAGACGATTCGTATTGCCTTCTCGTGGATTCGGTCTTGTATTCCTCGAGGAAGTCTAGACTCTTCTTCGAAATCCCAAACCTTTTCTTAGCGGCTAGGGTGAGAAAATCATGAGATGAAGGTCCTTGATTTTCGATGATGAAGCGAAGACAGTCGACTTCTGTATTTGCTGGGAGAGAACTGGGTCCAGGAGGGGGATCAGCGTTGGCTGCATCTCCAGGATCAAGGGGTACCAGTTGCTGCGGGGCCACTTGGGAGCCACTAGAGCTGCTGTCCCTTTGAAGGTTCTCAATTTGGAGAGGACCTTCAGCAGAAGATTGGTGGGAGGGAACAGGAAAATCTTGGCCCATCTGTTCCAATCCAAGGTCATGGCGTCCACCGCTTCCGCTTTGGGGTCCCCGTACGGCATATCGAGGAAGTTGATGGTTGTCGCTCGTCGCGAAGAGGTCGATCTGGAGTTCTGGGACTCGGTGAGAAATGAAGGCGAATGATCTTGCGTCTAGAGACCATTCCGACTCTATCGGGTTTGTCCGAGATAGAGCGTACGCTGTCACATTGCGGAATCCTTGTAGGTGAACTGCAGACAGGTGTCATTTCTTCCTTTCTGCCAGACGGAAGATTGTCAGGAGCACCTGATTTATCTTGGGCGATCTTGAGCCCTGGCGATTGAGACAACGCACTACCACAGAGCTGTCCAGGGTCAGGCGAATGTGTATCGACGGGGGCAGGGAGAGTTTCTTCAGCGTCAGAAGAACCGCCATGGCCTCCAAGATGTTGATGCGAAACGTCTTGAATAGGGGAGACCAAGTGCCTTGAGCCTGTTTTTGGTGGGAGTGACCTTTCCCAACCTCCAACGAAGCGTCCGTATGGATGTTAAGAGATGGAGGTGGGTGTTGGAGAGGAAGGGACCTTTTTAGGGCCCTCGCTTCTGACCACGGCTTGAGAAGAAGTCGAAGTCTGCTTGGGAGCCGTCTCTTGAGGTCTCTCCGAGCGATGGATGCGGAACGTCTCCAGACTCCCGCTGCATCCTTTAGCTGTGCACGAAGCACTGGGTTTGTGATCGAGGCGAACTGTAGAGAGCCTAGAACTTGTTTCTGCTGGCGTCTTAAGATCCGTTTGGATTTTAACAGTCGCTTGACAGACCCTGCTATTTCCTTCCTTTTCTTTGCTGGAATGGAAAGGCGGCGTGACTGAAGATTCCAGTGGATGCCTAACCATTGGAACTTCTGAGCTGGAGATAGGCGAGACTTTTTCGCGTTTATCTGGAATCCCAGGTGTTCGAGAAACTGGGTAACTTTTCTGCAGGATTCTATACAATCCTCGGGCGAGGGCGCCCCCACTAGCCAGTCGTCGAGGTAGGCCATCACCTGGACGTTTCGGATGCGGAGCTGTTGTACTACTGCGTCCGCTAGCTTTGTGAATATCCGAGGGGCCACGTTGAGTCCGAAGGGCATGGCCCGGAAGGCATAGCTTTTCCGTTGGAGTCGGAATCCTAGGTAGGAGGAAGCGTGATGGTTCATTGGTATGTGCCAGTATGTGTCCGCCAGGTCTATCGAGACCATGAAAGACCCTCGAGGCAGGAGGGTTCTGATCTGTTGAAGAGTCAGCATCTTGAACTCTTTGTTCGATATGAATACGTTGAGGGGGATAAGTCCAGAATGACTCTGAGTCTGTCTGAGTCTTTCTTGGGGACACAAAACAGTCACCCTTGGAACCTTGTGGACTTCACCCTTCTTATCACCTTCTTGTTCAAGAGGTCTAGCACATATTCTTCCAGGAGGGGGGTTGAACGTTGGAAGAATTGCTGGAAGGTTGGGGGTGGTTGCGCCCACCTCCAGCCCAGACCTTTCTTGATGATGCTGTGTGCCCAGGAGTCGAAGGTCCAACGATCCTGGAAGTGGCGGAGTCTTCCTCCCACCGGAAGCACTTCATTGCTTCTGGGGTCCCGAGGACTTGCTGCCTCGGCCGCTAGCTCCCTGTCCTCCTCTGCCTCTGGAGGGCCGGCGAGAGGAATCTCTGCCGGAACCCCTGCCTGAGCTTCAACCTTTGGGACGAAAGGTAGTGGAGTGCTGCTCGAAGGCGGGGTTGAAGGCCGGTGATGAGGACAAAACCGGCTGTGGGACCAACTGAAAGGTCTGTGGCGGCTGAGCGGCCACTTGGGGAGTAGCGGGTGCCGGAAACTGACGTCTGTGCTGACGTTGCTGGGGTCTATGCTTCGACTGCTTCCTCTTAGGCTGAGGACCGTCATCCTGAGAGGGCTTTCTCTTCCTAGACATGCCCCATTTGTTGAGAAGGTTCCTGTTCTCAGATGCGGTCTTGTCTGTGATCTCTTTCACTAGATCAGACGGGAAGAGGTACTTGCCCCAGATGTTGGAGGAAATCAGTTTCCGGGGTTCGTGTCTGACAGTGGCACTGGAGGACACGAGTTCTCTGCTGGCTCTACGAGCTCGCAAGAAGTGGTACAGATCCTTGACTAAGGTTGCCATATGAGATTTGGCGAGGACCATGTAATGGTCAGGGACTCCGGTGTCGCCAGCCATTACGTCCATCTGGACCTGGAGAGTGAGAGATGCTGCCAGCCTCTCCTTCGTTTCCTGTTCCCTACGAAGGAGGTGATCGTTTAGCTTGGGGAGGTCCTCATTAAACTGACGTCCAGCAACGTCAGGATCTAGTTTGCCCACCACGAAGGTGTGTTGCACATCCTTCCAGTGTTTAGTGTCGGGCGGGGTGACTGCGGAGAAAGGCCTGCATTCCTCCAATGCAGGGCAGGATTTCCCTTCTTCTACAGCTTTAAAGCAGGCAGCGAAGGCCTTTTCCGTGAAGGGTATCATCACTTCATCGGGCGCAACGTAGGTGGGGTACTTCTTGCTCAGAGCCGGAAGTCCAGAGCAGGTAAAGCCTCTGCTCTTAAGCGCTTTGGCAAGCATAGCCTGGGCCTTCGAGAGATCGAACACTATTTTCTCCTTCGGTTCGGTCTCTTCCTTTGAAGATGGTTCTGAACGTAGACGGACGTAACAGTCCGGGTACGCCTCAAAGCGGGGGAAGAACTCCACTTCTTCCAGGGATATGGAACCGATCTTATCGCTGACGAAGATCTTGTCATCAGCGATGACCATATGCTCGGCGAATCGCCACGGATTGTCGCTCGAGCATGCGGGGAGGTCCTTGATGGAGATTTTTCGAGATTCCTTGGAACCTCCCAACGACCGAATGATCTGGTGAGTTTCTTGGAGCTTCTGCTCCATCACGGATTCAATGAGCCGAATCATATCCTGTGCCGTAGGTAGAGGAGTCGTGGTGGAGGACGTAGACGGGAGAGACACTTTCGTCGGTGTAGGGGTAGGAGGGGGGATGGAGGGAGGGGCATCCTCCTTATCGGACTCGGTATACACTACCCGGTCCTCTTCTTCATCATCCTCCCCTTCACCCTGGGCCATAAGGGTTTTCTCGGTGTCCTCCGAGATCTCTGACATGCGTTCATCATGTTCTGAATCCAGGTGATAATCATTCATGGACTGAGCCATGACAACATCAGGTTCCACTGTAATCTGGACTACGGGGATCTGTTCGACTGGGACCACTGAGTCTGGCAGAAGTCGTGGTCACACATGACGTACTCCTCCTGTAAAGGAAAGAGACGATGAGTATTGTAGAGTCATAATATGGCTCATATATAAAGTTAATTATTAACAAGTTAATATTAACTTAAATTAATTGTGATGCACAGAAGGGTGGGTGAAAGGAGACAGACGCATGCCTCGTGTAACCCGCCCGGCTGGTTGCCGTAGCATCGGACAGTCCCAGGTGGCCGTAGGCCTCCATGGAAGGTGTCTTGATAATGGGAATTCCATCTAGAATAACCATATTATAGACTAGGCTTGAAATCTTATCAAGAAAGTCTGGGGATCATGAGATCCTAGTAAGGTTCCGGCAACCAGACGTGCCAATTACACGTAGCGTGCTGGAAAGATGAAACACGCAAGAAGACAGAGTGAAAACTGAACAAAATGTACGATTCCGTACCAGTTTGTCTGCGTTAACAAGCCGTCTAGGTGCGGTTTTTAGGAGCTATCGCTAGTAAAGATAGCTGAGAGAAGGGGTGCAAGGCATCTTGCCGCCTCCGGACGGGTCCGGCATACCCCCGGCACGCCGGAGGCCGCTCGAGCAGAGTTTCTGGCATTCAAGAATGATCATTCTATGGTCAAAGAAGCCAGGGTGGCGGCAGCCGGTAGCGGCGGCCGCCGGCAAGGAGCGGCGGTTCCGGCAGCCGGAGGCAGTCGGAGGGTGACAGGGGTAAGGATAAAGGAGCATAGCCGGGGCCGGGGGCCGGCTGCTAGTGCCGGCACTCCGGGAGGGGTCGGCAGTGTGCCGAGGCTATGAGGGAATGGAGAGGCCACGGCGGTAAGCCGGCGGCCGGCAGCGATCCCCCGGCACTCGGGGGAAGGCGGCAAGGATAAGGAAGTCACCCGTAGCGGCGGTAATGCCGGGGTAGAGGCGGCAAGGGACAAGCACCAAAGATGGAGGTGGGATGGCAAGGCTGTACTAGCCTAGTCAAGACACCTCTGGAAAAGGTACCACCATGATAGAGGTGAATCTATCATCCTAAGCAGGGGCCGCAATGGCCGGGGGCTAAGGCAGTCCAAGAGAGGACAGGGTGTACCCAAAGAAGGGGTGGAGACTCTTCATGTCGACCAAATGATAACTGACTCCATAGCACTATGGAGGGTCTATGTATCAGAGCGGACAACACTGGGAGCACCACGGGGTCCAGCACTCCAGCCTAGGGTGGAGTGTAGGACAGTGGACATATGAAGCCTAACCTACTGGTAGGTTAGGCTAGGCAAGAGATAGGTTGGGGGGGGGAAAGGGTCTTCTTATAAGAAAGGATGGGTTATGCACCAGAGCGGCCACCTAGGAAGGGAGATGCTCACCCTAACCTATAGTAGGTGGACCAACTGAAAAACGGAGCACGCGCATATTCAGCAAGGTACATAAACCAGCCCTCCCAACCTAACCTGGATTAGGGTTGTTAGACCCTAATCAAGGAAGGGAGAAGACGTATCGCAAGGAAAAGGTCAAGGACCGATTCAGCTTAAAGGAGGTGATCCTACCTTTAAGGTCCGCAACACTAAGGGAGGGGTCATTCCCTTAGGTGGGGAGGCGATACAGTACTCTGAGGAGTCTTGTCCTATCACATGTAATAGGGTACAAGATTACCAGAGGGAAGCCCTAGGGCTAGGGATGAAGAGAGCATATAGGGGTCCTATCATAAGGTTAGGTTAGCAAGGCACTCAAGATAACCTACCCCCTATATGGTCCCTGAAGGCGAAAAACACTTGCATCACTGTCAATGGTATTGTAAAATAATGCCAAAATCTTCATAACTAACACTAGGATCACTGAAATATCATGCATTAACACTGGTATAGGCTCACTGGCCTAGGGGCTAATCAAAGCCTACTGGTATGGGGTCAGCGAAGACCCTAACTAATGCGTCAAAAACACGATATAAAGTTCCTAGCTATGAAGACTAAATAACTAATAGCGCTGATTAGTGATTTATATACCGGTAAGGCTGTTGCGGCTAACTAAATAAGGCATGCAAGCAACAGCAGCGTCATAAAATGGCGCTGACCGGTCTGGCAAAGCTCTGCCACAAATATGCAAATATCTCGAAAAGTAAGATTTACTTTAAGGTCAGAGCTTATTTAAACAATACTTAAACCTTTGTACTCAACTTTCCAGAAGAAGGTGAAGCTGAAGGTTGAGACATGGCGAGGATGCAAGCAGATAAAGTCGCACAAAGGGAAAAAACACGTCCAATCGAGCGAGCTACTAGCAAAGGAATGAGGATGGACGTGACGTCATCAAAAGCAATGGCGTCCGTCTGTTTACATCGCGAGTACCGATATCGCCACATCTAGATTGGCTGCGGCTCAGCTCCCAGCCACTCCCTGTCCGCCATATTGAAGCGTTAACTGTATGGGGTGCAGATAGCTATGTGGCACGTCTATACATGCGTGTCCCCTGTTGATACACGATGTCTTAAGGGGAAACCCTTAGGATACTCGCTCCAGAAGTTAGAATTCTGTGATAACCTGTGGTTTAATTCTCTGGGAAAATCCTAGTAGTGATTACCCAAGGAAGCTACCAAAAAGGAACCTTCCATCAGGACGCCATGGCTTGAGCCCAAAAAGTCCATACTCTCTCTCTTGTCATCAAAAATTAAATCTATCCAAAAACGAGTTCAAGATTTAAGATGAAGATAAAACACCTGCACTGCGAAAGCTCAAACCAAAATGAAGTACTTCACCAAATATGTTGAGAAAACTCCAGGTTCTACAGCGAGTATTGATACGTCTTGTCGTCAACGTCGACAGAGAAGAATTGAAGGGTTTGTTTACATGCAAGAGTGGTATCTGGCCGATAGTGGCGCTGGTGGGCACACCCGCAACCTTCATAGCGATCGCTCGCGAGTTTTTGAGTGTGTTTTCTGTCGAGCCGCAGAGTTGCAGCTATTATATATTCACTGGCTAAGTTAAATATTTAAAAATTTCTTTATTGCAATAACACAAATGCAGATTATAATAATAGAAAATACCAAACCTTTACCTCAGTGTAGTCTGAAACAAAAAATGAAGTGACCCCATCATATCTTGTAAAGTGCTTCGGAAAGAGGCTCAACCAAGTGTTATCACCAAAAAAATGAATGCGTTTGCCGGCATCAACCCACCGCTGAATGAGATTGTCATCGACCAGTTCACCTGCTCCAAAATTGGTGATTACATCCATGAAGCCTGGAATGCTTCCAGTCACAAGTGACTGGGAAAATAGAAACCTCATTAAACAAAAATAAAGAATAGTCAATTATATCCCTTATCAATACTATTGCTGCATTGCAAAAATTCATGTCTATACATAGGATTCTGGTTGATAATCTATACTGTATTCACTTCTGAAATATAATTCACCATATGTTTTAAAACAAATTTTCTTTTTAGGTAAAGTTTTCAAGAGCATTTTATTGTACCACCTTCGAACTATTCTCTACTGTATAATTCCTTATATAAATCCTCAGAGTTTAAATGAAAACAACATGGCAACTAATAAACTCTACAGACTTTGAAATGAACATAAACACCCGTCATGTTCTGCTTAACCAGGTATCCAAACGCAAAGCAAAGACCCTAAACACAAGATAAAATATTTACCTTGATTCTAGGGAGAGTAACTGTAGGTGTGGCAGTATGGAGAACAAATCCATATGCCTTCCCATTTTTAAGTAAGTCATACATATGGGGCATGAGTGGCTGAGGTGTCAGTACCAGGTGATCTGTCCTCAAAGCATCTATTATAACCAGCACAACTTTTTCAATAGCTTTCTCTCCCTTTTCAGGTTCCCTGGAAGAGTTGAAATATTTGATAATCTAAACATTAAATGGCACCAACTTTAAATATTGTATAGGATATTTACCATAAACAGTGCAGTGATATCATTCACAAAAAGGTGGACAACACTATTTTGAGTACCTCAACTATTTCTCATAAATAGAAAACAATGAGCTCTTCTTACAAAGCAGGGTTTTGTGAAGAATTGTCAATTTAAAATACAAGTATAACATACTCTGTATAAGTTACATTGAGGTGGATATTTACAATTCAATTACAAAAGAAAGTACACTTAACTGTTACACATTTTGAAATTTATTAAGACAAAATACCTCCTCGATTTCAATGAAATACTTTTTCTAAAACTAAACCATTCTTTAGATGAAGATTAATACCCAAGTTTTATAGCATATCATTATCGTCCTTTTAGTAATCTATACCTTCTACAAGGAAATATTTCTGAAACAATTACAGTTGATCAGTTTCATGTGTGAGAGTTAGGAACGATGGAGGTATCAAATTTGGGAAATAAAGTCGAACCATTGGTTGGTAGTGCTAAAGCTATCAACACCACATTTACTTAATGGAGTAACATTACCGAATCTTGAATAAGAGCAAAAATAATCTCTTTTAGCTAACTTACGAAAATATAAGCAGCTTATAAATCAAGAAATTGACAGTTTTTTTAAAAAACAAAGGAAAATGTCTTCTTTTGACTATTTTCCAAACTTTTCCTGAACACTATTTTTTGCAAAATGCTCTATTTCAAAATATAGCTTGTCTATGCAAATCACAAAGTTCTCTTGGGGATTCAATTACAATCTATAAAGTCTGGAATGCATTTACAATACAGAAGAACATCCAATACAATCATGGAATACAAATTTCCTGCTGCATTAATTTCAAATTTTTTCCATTGAAAACAACAAATTCAAAAACACTGACCTGCCTTGCTCCTGAGTAGAAAAAGGATGAGGATCTTCTGGGGGGACTGGATGTGGTCGGACACTGACAATGCCAGTGAGGTATGCTAACAATGCTGCAATAATAGCAATTTGTTCTACCAAAAGGTGGGACAATCCTGTCAACCTCATTCTTTATTTGTTCTGGTTCTGTAATAAATAAACACGATAACCCACTGTATACAGTATTCAATAAAGTATATTAATGTGATTCAATACATGTAAACTTACACCTTGAAAAGTAGCAACATTTGTATTTCATGAAAAGCTTCATTATCAGATCAAATAACAAAAAATAACTAGCCTGTTTTCATGCTCATAGATGTATGCCTATCCCTTTACTAACATCATGATACCTAGTCAAAAGAATTTATCTGAGAGGTAAACTACCAATTACAAAGATTAAAGAAGTGGTTTATTTGCACATTGATATTTCCTAGTGTAAAACCTCCTGTTTTCTCTATTAAAATATTCCCAAGAGGATACTATTATGTGTGACAAATCTCTATTTACAACACTGACTTAAGGTAATATCACAGTAATTAAAAACTAAAGGATAATAATTTATGCAAACATGTTATTTTCCTTAGTAAAATAAATTTTTGAATATACTTACCTGGTGATCATGTAGCTGCAACTCTGTTGCCCGACAGAAAAAACCTACGGTCGGGATACGCCAGCGATCGCTATACAGGTGGGGGTGTACAACAACAGCGCCATCTGTCGAGTAGGTACTCAGGTACTTCTTATCAACAAGAACCAATTTTCTCCTCGGTCCACTGGGTCTCTATGGGGAGGAAGGGAGGGTCCTTTAATTCATGATCACCGGGTAAGTATATTCAAAAATTTATTTTACTAAGGAAAATAACATTTTTCAATATTAATCTTACCCGGTGATCATGTAGCTGATTCACACCCAGGGGGGTGGATGGAGACCAGCATACATGTTAACAATAGAAGCTAAGTATCCCGTATTTCATTTTAGCAGTTATTCAAAATAACAAACATAAAATAAATAAGTACCTGGTAAGGAAGTCGACTTGAACAATTACTCTGCCTTTTTAAGTACGTCTTCCTTACGGAGCCTAGCGATCCTCTTAGGATGCTGAGCGACTCCTAGGTGCTGAAGTATGAAGGGCTGCAACCCATACTAAAGGACCTCATCACAACCTCTAATCTCGGCGCTTCTCAAGAAAGAATTTGACCACCCGCCAAATCAACCAGGATGCGAAAGGCTTCTTAGCCTTCCGTACAACCCAAAAACAACAATAAAAAGCATTTCAAGAGAAAGATTAAAAAAGGTTATGGGATTATGGGAATGTAGTGGGTGAGCCCTAACCTACTACTGCACTCGCTGCTACGAATGGTCCCAGGGTGTAGCAGTTCTCGTAAAGAGACTGGACATCTTTAAGGTAAAATGATGCGAACACTGACTTGCTTCTCCAATAGGTTGCATCCATTACACTCTGCAGAGATCTGTTCTGTTTGAAGGCCACTGAAGTAGCGACAGCTCTAACTTCATGTGTCCTTACCTTCAGCAAAGCGTGGTCTTCCTCATTCAGATGAGAATGGGCTTCTCTAATCAAAAGTCTGATGTAATAAGAGACTGCGTTCTTCGACATCGATAAAGCAGGTTTCTTAATAGAACACCATAAAGCTTCTGATTGTCCTCGTAAAGGCTTTGTACGTCTTAAATAGTACTTAAGAGCTCTTACTGGGCAAAGTACTCTCTCTTGTTCGTTTCCAACCAAGCTGGACAGACTTGGAATCTCGAACGATTTGGGCCAAGGACGAGAAGGGAGCTCGTTTTTAGCCAAAAAACCAAGCTGTAAGGAACATGTAGCCGTTTCAGATGTAAATCCTATGTTCCTGCTGAAGGCGTGTATCTCACTGACTCTTTTAGCTGTTGCTAAGCAAACGAGGAAAAGAGTCTTCAAAGTGAGATCTTTAAAAGAGGCTGATTGAAGCGGTTCGAACCTTGCTGACATCAGGAACCTTAAAACCACGTCTAAGTTCCAACCAGGTGTGGCTAACCGACGCTCCTTTGAGGTCTCAAAAGACTTAAGGAGGTCCTGTAGATCTTTGTTGGTGGAAAGATCTAAGCCTCTGTGGCGGAAGACTGCTGCCAACATGCTTCTGTAACCTTTGATCGTAGGAGCTGATAGGGATCTTACATTCCTTAGGTGTAAAAGGAAGTCAGCTATCTGCGTTACAGAGGTACTGGTTGAGGATACTGAATTTGCCTTGCACCAGCTTCGGAAGACTTCCCATTTTGACTGGTAGACCTTGAGAGTGGATGTCCTCCTTGCTCTGGCAATCGCTCTGGCTGCCTCCTTCGAAAAGCCTCTAGCTCTTGAGAGTCTTTCGATAGTCTGAAGGCAGTCAGACGAAGAGCGTGGAGGCTTGGGTGTAACTTCTTTACGTGCGGCTGACGTAGAAGGTCCACTCTTAGAGGAAGAGTCCTGGGAACGTCTACTAGCCATTGCAGTACCTCGGTGAACCATTCTCTCGCGGGCCAGAGGGGAGCAACCAACGTCAACCTTGTCCCTTCGTGAGAGGCGAACTTCTGCAGTACCTTGTTGACAATCTTGAACGGGGGGAACGCATAAAGGTCTAGATGGGACCAATCCAGAAGAAAGGCATCTACGTGAACTGCTGCTGGGTCCGGAATCGGTGAGCAATAAATTGGGAGCCTCTTGGTCATCGAGGTAGCGAACAGATCTATGGTAGGCTGACCCCACAGGGCCCATAGTCTGTTGCAAACATTCTTGTGAAGGGTCCATTCTGTAGGGATGATCTGACCCTTCCGGCTGAGGCGGTCCGCCATGACGTTCATGTCGCCTTGAATGAACCTCGTTACAAGCGATATCTTTCGATCTCTTGACCAGGTGAGGAGGTCCCTTGCGATCTCGAACAACTTCCTCGAATGAGTCCCTCCTTGCTTGGAGATGTACGCCAAGGCTGTAGTGTTGTCGGAGTTCACCTCCACTACCTTGCCTAGAAGGAGGGACTTGAAGCTTCTCAAGGCCTGATGAACTGCCAGTAGCTCCTTGCAGTTGATGTGAAGTGCTCTTTGATCCGGATTCCACGTGCCCGAGCATTCCCGACCGTCCAGTGTCGCACCCCAGCCCGTGTCTGATGCGTCCGAGAAGAGAAGGTGGTCGGGGGTCTGAACAGCCAGTGGTAGACCTTCCTTGAGAAGAATGCTGTTCTTCCACCAAGTCAGTGCAGACTTCATCTCCTCGGATATAGGAACTGAGACCGCTTCTAGCGTCATGTCCTTTCTCCAGTGAGCAGCTAGGTGATACTGAAGGGGTCGGAGGTGGAGTCTCCCTAACGCGATGAACTGGTCCAGCGATGAAAGCGTCCCTATTAGACTCATCCACTGTCTGACTGAACATCGGTTCCTTTTCAGCATGCTCTGGATGCATTCTTGGGCTTGACTGATTCTGGGGGCCGACGGAAAAGCCCGAAAAGCTCGACTCTGAATCTCCATACCTAGATAGACTATAGTTTGGGATGGGACGAGTTGGGACTTTTCTATATTGACCAGGAGACCCAATTCCTTGGTCAGATCCATAGTCCATTTGAGATTCTCCAGACAGCGACGACTTGACGGAGCTCTTAAAAGCCAGTCGTCCAAATAGAGGGAGGCTCTGATGTCTGCCAAATGTAGGAATTTGGCAATATTCCTCATCAGTTTGGTAAACACTAGAGGTGCCGTGCTTAGGCCAAAGCACAGGGCTTGGAACTGGTAAACGACCTTCCCAAAGACGAACCTTAGGAAAGGTTGGGAGTCTGGATGGACGGGGACGTGAAAGTACGCGTCCTTTAGGTCTAACGAGACCATCCAGTCTTCCTTCCTGACCGATGCTAGCACCGACTTCGTCGTCTCCATGGTGAACGTCTGCTTGGTGACAAAGACATTGAGAGCACTGACGTCCAGCACCGGTCTCCACCCTCCTGTCTTCTTCGCTACTAAGAAGAGACGGTTGTAGAAGCCCGGGGATTGATGGTCCCGGACTATGACTACCGCTCCCTTTTGTAGCAAGAGAGACACCTCTTGCTGTAAAGCTAGCCTCTTGTCCTCCTCTCTGTACCTGGGAGAGAGGTCGATGGGAGTAGTTGCTAGAGGGGGCTTGCGCAAGAACGGAATCCTGTACCCCTCTCTGAGCAACTTCACAGACTGTGCGTCTGCACCCCTGTTCTCCCAGGCCTACCAGTAGTTCTTGAGCCTGGCTCCCACTGCTGTCCGGAGAGGTTGGCAGTCAGACTCTGCCTTTTGAGGACTTGGAACCCTTCTTCTTTTTGCCACGTTGACTATCGGCACGGGTACCTCCTCTGCTGGAGGTTCTGCCACGAAAGGGCGGAATGAACCTAGACGCTGGTGTGTCCATCCTAGGTCTAGGCACGGAAGGTAAAGCTGTGACTTTACGTGCGGATGACGCCACCAGGTCATGGGTATCCTTCTGGATCAACGAGGCGGCAATCCCCTTGATCAGCTCTTCAGGAAAGAGACACTTGGAAAGCGGAGCAAACATCAACTCTGACTTCTGACATGGTGTGATCCCCGCCAACAAGAAGGAGCAAAGGTGATCTCGCTTCTTAAGAACTCCCGACACGAAAGAAGCCGCAAGCTCGCCAGACCCATCCCGAATGGCTTTGTCCATGCATGACATGATGAGCATGGCAGAGTCCTTGTCCGAAGGGGAGGTCTTTCTGCTTAACGCTCCCAAACACCAGTCCAGGAAGTTGAAGATCTCAAACGCACGAAAAACTCCCTTCAAAAGATGGTCCATGTCCGAAAAGGTCCAGCAAATCTTGGAGCGTCTCATAGCCAGTCTGCGGGGAGAGTCTACCAGGCTTGAGAAGTCGCCCTGGGCAGAGGCAGGAACTCCCAAGCCGAGATCTTCTCCCGTGGCATACCAGACGCTAGATTTGGAAGCAAGCTTGGTGGGGGGAAAGATGAAGGACGTCTTCCCAAGTTGCTTCTTGGCCTGCAACCACTCTCCCAGTACCCTTAAAGCTCTCTTGGAAGAGCGCGCGAGTACTAGCTTCGTAAAGGCAGGAGCTGCTGACTGCATGCCTAAAGCGAACTCAGAGGGAGGTGAGCGTGGGGCTGCAGACACAAACTGGTCCGGATACAACTCCCTAAACAGAGCAAGGACTTTCCTAAAGTCTAAGAAGGGAGGCGTAGTCTTGGGTTCGTCTATGTCGGAGTGTTGATCGTCCAAATGAGCAGCTTCGTCGTCATCAGATATTCCTTCATCCGAAAGCTGAGGAGGAAGCGGCAAAGGAGTAGAAGAAGGCTGAACGGCTGAATCCGGCAGCACGGGTGCATGCGTAGCTGCACTGGATCCAACATCATGCCGCTGCTGGTCAGTTTGAGAGCTGGCAACAACAAAAGTGGAGTGGAGGTGCGTGGTGGGGACTGCCGTGGGTTGCGGAGACTGCCGCATTGCGTCAAAACACGGCAGCTTGACAGCACCTTCCCACTGCTGATGCGGTAGCTCACGCATGTCAACGGAGGGTGCCGCATGTCGGCTAACGTCAACATGCGTCTGGCAGGGTCGACTGCGCATCGGTGGTGGAGCTCTCACAGCCGGAGTGTGGGAGCAGGCAGCCGCAGTGTCTGCTGAGCGCACAACCGTGGCAGGTTGTAGGTTAACGGGTGCAGCGTCAACCTTCTCAGCACGATACTCCTGCATGAAGGAAGCTAGCTGAGTCTGCATAGACTGCAGCATAGACCACTTAGGGTCTACAGTGGTTGGTGCGGCAACAGACGGAGTGATTGCCTGCTGCGGAACCACTCTACCTCTCTTGGGAGGTGTGCTGTCTTCGGAAGACTGCGGCGAGTCCGAACTGACCCAGTGGCTACACCTGGGCCGTTGGACTCGCTCGGAAGGGACCTTGCGCTTGAGAGGTCGTGAGACCTTAGTCCAGCGTTTCTGGCGAGAAACTTCTTCCACGGACGAGGAATGAATGGGCTCACTCGTCTGTTTGTGGGTGGGACGATCTCTGCAAGATACGTCCGCAACCACTGAGGGTACATCTGAACGCTGATCAAGGCCTGTCGAACCCTTTGGTCCTTCGACATTGCTTCTCCCCTGGGCTTGGGAGCTTGCAAGAGGTCCCGGACTGGGAGGACGACTGGCACGAACAGATGCACCCTCATGCGTAACACTGACACTGACACTTTTCACCGCAATTGCACTCACTACACTTCCCACTGCACTTTTCTCCTTCAACTCTTTGACGTCGGCCAAGAGTTGATTGCGGTCATTCGCTAATGACTCGACTCGGTCACCAAGAGCCTGAATGGCACGCATCATGTCCGCCATCGAGGGTTGATGAGAGCTAGTAGAAGGGTCGGGTGTCACCACTACAGGGGAAGGAATAGGTTGTGGGGCATGGGGAGAGGAAAAATCAAAAGAGCGAGACGAACTCCTCCTGATCCTATCCTTCTCTAGCCTACGTGCATTCTTAAGGAATTCATTAAAATCGAATTCCGAAAGCCCAGCGCATTCCTCACATCGATCTTCCAATTGACAGGATTTACCCCTACAATTGGAACAAACGGTGTGAGGATCTATAGAGGCCTTCGGAAGACGCCTAGAACAGTCCCTAGCGCTACACTGCCTGTACTTGGGGACTTGAGTAGGGTCAGACATCTTGAATTAGTCAAAGGGGAGAATCCAAAATCTATCCAAGTCATCAGCAAATAATCCAAAATCTAATCAATAAAGCTTGATAAGGTAATGATAATAACTCCTGAACAGCGAAAGCTAATATCTAGAGAGAATACATCACCAAAAAGCGTGAAATCAACTCCAGAAAGAACAGCGTATCAAGTAGGTCTTGCCGGTGGCACGACAGAGGAAAAATTTATTCTTATTGACAAGAAGTACCTGAGTACCTACTCGACAGATGGCGCTGTTGTTGTACACCCCCACCTGTATAGCGATCGCTGGCGTATCCCGACCGTAGGTTTTTTCTGTCGGGCAACAGAGTTGCAGCTACATGATCACCGGGTAAGATTAATATTGAAAAATGTTATTTTCATTAGTAAAATAAATTTTTGAATATACTTACCCGATAATCATGTAGCTGTCAACTCTGTTGCCGACAGAAATCTACGGTCGGGATACGCCAGCGATCGCTATACAGGTGGGGGTGTACACAACAGCGCCATCTGTGGTCAGGTACTCCAGTACTTCTTGTCAACACCACCTCAATTTTTTCCTCGGTCCACTGGTTCTCTATGGGGAGGAAGGGTGGGTTAATTAAATCATGATTATCGGGTAAGTATATTCAAAAATTTATTTTACTAATGAAAATAACATTTTTCAATATTAATCTTACCCGATAATCATGTAGCTGATTCACACCCAGGGTGGTGGGTGGAGACCAGCATACATGTTAACAAAGAAGCTAAGTATCCCGTATTTTATTTTATTAGTTATTCAAAAATAACATAAAATAAATAAGTACCTGGTAAGGAAGACGACTTGAACCATTACTCTGCCTTTATTAAGTACGTCTTCCTTACTGAGCGTAGCGGTCCTCTTAGGATGCTGAACGACTCTTAGGTGCTGAAGTATAAAGAGCTGCAACCCATACTAAAGGACCTCATCACAACCTTAAACCTCGGCGCTTCTCAAGAAAGAATTGACCACCCGCCAAATCAACAAGGATGTGGAAGGCTTCTTAGCCGACCGTACAACCCATAAAAAGTATTCAAGAGAAAGGTTAAAAAGGTTATGGGATTATGGGAATGTAGTGGCTGAGCCCCCGCCTACTACTGCATTCGTTGCTACGAATGGTCCCAGGGTGTAGCAGTTCTCGTAAAGAGACTGGACATCTTTGAGATAGAATGATGCGAACACTGACTTGCTTCTCCAATAGGTTGCATCCATAACACTCTGCAGAGAACGGTTCTGTTTGAAGGCCACTGAAGTAGCCACAGCTCTCACTTCATGTGTCCTTACCTTCAGCAAAGCAAGGTCTTCTTCCTTCAGATGAGAATGTGCTTCCCTAATCAGGAGCCTGAATTAGTAAGAAACTGAGTTCTTAGACCTTGGAAGAGAAGGCTTCTTGATAGCACACCATAAGGCTTCTGATTGTCCTCGTAAAGGTTATGACCTTTTTAGATAGTACCTAAGAGCTCTAACTGGGCAAAGTACTCTCTTCAGTTCGTTCCCCACCAAGTTGGACAGGTTGGGATCTCGAACGACTTAGGCCAAGGACGTGAAGGAAGCTCGTTTTAGCAAAAAACCGAGCTGCAAGGAACATGTAGCCGTTTCAGATGTGAAAACTATGTTCCTGCTGAAGGCGTGGATCTCACTTACTCTTTTAGCTGTTGTCAAGCACACGAGGAAAAGAGTTTTTAATGTGAGGTCCTTAAAAGAGGCTGATTGGAGAGGTTCAAATCTTGATGACATAAGGAACCTTAGGACCACGTCTAGATTCCAGCCTGGAGTGGACAACCGACGTTCCTTTGAGGTCTCAAAAGACCTAAGGAGGTCCTGTAGATCTTTGTTGGTGGAAAGATCCAAGCCTCTGTGGCGGAAAACCGCTGCCAACATACTTCTGTAACCCTTGATCGTAGGAGCTGAAAGGGATCTTACGTTCCTTAGATGTAACAGGAAGTCAGCAATCTGGGTTACAGTGGTACTGGTTGAGGAAACTGCATTGGCCTTGTACCAGCTTCGGAAGACTTCCCCTTTAGACTGATAGACTCTGAGAGTGGATGTCCTCCTTGCTCTGGCAATCGCTCTGGCTGCCTCCTTCGAAAAGCCCCTAGCTCTTGAGAGTCTTTCGAAAGTCTGAAGGCAGTCAGACGAAGAGCGTGGAGGTTTGGGTGTACCTTCTTTACGTGAGGTAGACGTAGAAGGTCCACTCCTAGAGGAAGAGTCCTGGGAATGTCGACCAGCCATTGCAGTACCTCTATGAACCATTCTCTCGCGGGCCAGAGCGGAGCCAACCAACGTCAGCCGTGTCCCTTTGCGAGAGGCGAACTTCTGAAGTACCCTGTTGACAATCTTGAACGGCGGGAATGCATACAGGTCGAGATGGGACCAATCCAGCAGAAAAGCATCCACGTGAACTGCTGCTGGGTCTGGAATCGGAGAACAATACAACGGGAGCCTCTAGGTTATCGAGGTAGCGAACAGATCTATGGTTGGCTGACCCCACAGGGCCCAAAGTCTGCTGCAAACATTCTTGTGAAGGGTCCACTCTGTGGGGATGACCTGACCCTTCCGGCTGAGGCGATCTGCCATGACATCCATATCGCCCTGAATGAACCTCGTTACCAGCGTGAGCTTTCGATCTTTTGACCAGATGAGGAGGTCCCTTGCGATCTAGAACAACTTCCACGAATGCGTCCCTCCCTGCTTGGAGATGTAAGCCAAGGCTGTGGTGTTGTCAGAGTCCACCTCCACCACCTTGTTAAGCTGGAGGGACTTGAAGTTTATCAAGGCCAGATGAACCGCCAACAGCTCCTTGCAATTGATGTGAAGTGTCCTTTGCTCCTGATTCCATGTTCCCGAGCATTCCTGTCCGTCCAAAGTCGCACCCCAGCCCGTGTCTGATGCGTCAGAGAAGAGACGGCGGTCGGGTTTCTGAACAGCCAAAGGTAGACTTCCTTGAGAAGAAAGCTGTTCTTTCACCACGTGAGAGTAGACCTCCTCTCTTCGGAAACAGGAACTGAGATCGTCTCTAGCGTCATGTCCTTTATCCAGTGAGCAGCTAGATGATACTGAAGGGGGCGGAGGTGGCATCTCCCTAACTCGATGAACAGGG
This sequence comes from Palaemon carinicauda, assembly GCF_036898095.1. Classification (NCBI taxonomy): domain Eukaryota; kingdom Metazoa; phylum Arthropoda; class Malacostraca; order Decapoda; family Palaemonidae; genus Palaemon; species Palaemon carinicauda. The sequence continues at coordinate 61,197,372 of NC_090731.1, forward strand.
CCAGCGATGAAAGTGTCCCTGTTAGACTCATCCACTACCTGACTGAGCATCGGTTCCTTCTCAGCATGCTCTGGATGCATTCTAGGGCTTGGTAGATCCTTGGGGCCGACGGAAAAGCCCGAAAAGCTCGACTCTGAAGATCCATACCCAGGTAGACAATGGTCTGGGATGGGACGAGCTGGGACTCCTCAAAATTGACCAGGAGGCCCAGTTCCTTGGTCAGATCCATAGTCCATCTGAGAATCTCCAGACAGCGACGACTTGTGGGAGCTCTTAAAAGCCAGTCGTCTGACGGAGCCGGACACAAGATCATGGTACTGCTGCACAGTCTGTGAACTGTCAACCATGGGCAAGCGAGGAAGTACAGCGACAACCCGAAACTGTCTAGACTGTCTGGTCGTACAGACAACTCCTTATCGGGTTGCTGAGGTTGCCGCACGCGTCACAACAAGTCACTTCTGCTGGTTGTTGAACGTCTTCCCAGTGACACACTGACTCCGTAAACAAAAAAATCCTCTAACAAGGACTAAGCTTGGACTGCATGTCTTGCAACAAAGCTCAAGGTCTATGGGAGCAGGTGTGGTAACAGAAGGGGTTAGCGACTGAAGTGGAACCATTACCCTCCCTGGAAGCATGTTATGCTTAAATAAAAGTCCATAGGAGGCTAAGCAGCTAAAGGCTCCTCTCCAAATGACAGAGTCCTCAAGGGAATATCAGAAGGAGGGAGAATAGCACTTTCTCATCTACAGGAACCATATCCGAGAAAAGCTAAATTCTCTCAGTGAGGGTTTCACTGGTGCAAAAGCAGCAGACCAGAAGGCAACGTTATGAAACTGCTTGACAGTCTTATGAGTTGGCAACAACCAATGATGTGTGACTGAGGAGCATGCGGTAAGGTATGCAGAGCATGCTGTATGCAGAGCATGCTGTATGTAGAGCATGCTGTAAGGTAAGCAGAGCATGTTGCATGGCGTGCGGCTTATGCTGCATGGGATGAGGCTCATGCTGCATGGGATGAGGCTCATGCTGCATGGTATGAGGCTCATGCTGCATGGGATGAGGCTCATGCTGCAAGGGATGAGGCTCATGCCGCCTGCGTTGAGGAGGATGCCGCATAGTATGAGGCTCCTGCCTCATGGGTTGAGGCGGTTGCCGCATAGCATGAGGCTCCTGCCTCATGGTTTGAGGAGGATGCCGCATAGCATGAGGCTCCTCATAGCATGAGGCTCCTGCCTCATGGGTTGAGGAGGATGCCGCATAGCATGAGGCTCCTGCCTCATGGGTTGAGGAGGATGCCGCATAGCATGAGGCTCCTGCCTCATGGGTAGAGGAGGTTGCCGCATAGCATGAGGCTCCTGCCTCATGGGTTGAGGAGGATGCCGCATAGCATGAGGTCCCTGCCTCATGGGTTGAGGAGGATGCCGCATAGCATGAGGCTCCTCATAGCATGAGGCTCCTGCCTCATGGGTTGAGGAGGATGCCGCATAGCATGAGGCTCCTGCCTCATGGTTTGAGGAGGATGCCGCATAGCATGAGGCTCCTGCCTCATGGGTAGAGGAGGTTGCCGCATAGCATGAGGCTCCTGCCTCATGGGTTGAGGAGGATGCCGCATAGCATGAGGCTCCTCATAGTATGAGGCTCCTGCCTCATGGGTAGAGGAGGTTGCCGCATAGCATGAGGCTGCTGCCTCATGGGTGGAGGAGGTTGCCGCAACGCATGAGGCTCCTTCCTCATGGGTGGAGGAGGTTGCCGCAACGCATGATGCTCCTGCCTCAAGGGTTGAGGAGGTTGCCGCATAGCAAGAGGCTCCTGCCTCAAGGTAAGAGGAGGTTGCTGCATAGCGCTGGTACCTGGCAACTCCCAATGCGGCAGCTCACGCATGGAGGCAGGAGGAGCCTCAACATCATACGTCTGGCAGGGTGGACTGCGCAGAGGTGGAGGAGCGCTCGCAGGAGGAGGTGTGCTAACCTTCTCTGCCTGAAACTCCTGCATCAAAACCGCAAGCTGAGACTGCATTGTCTGCAGCATAGACCACTAGGGTCTATGAAAGACAACAACAAACGGAGCTACTGTCCGTTGAGACTGGGGGTCTAAAACAGCTGGTGCGGCAACAGACGGAGTTACTGCCTGTTGCGGTACCACCTTGCCTCTCTGGGAGGTGTGCAGTTGTCGTACTGCAGCAAGTCCGAACTGACCCAGTGCTAATGGCTACACCTAGGAGTTGGACTTGCGCGGAAGGGACCGACTTGCACTTAAAAGCTGCAAGATTTGGTCCATGGTTTCTGCGAGAAACCTCTTCCGCAGACGAGGAATAAATGGGCTCTCTCGTCTTTGTGTGGGTGGGGTGATCACGTCGGCTACGTGAGTTGGTTACACCCGAAACCACGGAGGGAAACGTCTGTTCGTCGATCAAGGCCTGATGAACCCATAAGTCCTTCGACGTTACTTCTCCCCAGGGCTTGGGAGCTTGTAAGAGGTCCCAGACTAGGCGAACAACTGGCACGAACAGACGAACCCTTGAACGCAACACTGTAACACTTTGCGCTTATCACTTTATCACTTTTGATTTTCTGTTTGCACTTATTTCACTGAACTCGAAACTTTAAGTGGTTGTACCTGAAACACGCAATTCTATCCTTCATTAAAAGTTAGTAATTGCGAAAACAGTATTACAATGTAACAGAAAAACATAATGAAAGATAAATAATTCAGTGGCTGGAAAAGAGACTAAACACTGGATCAAATAAACTACGTTTAAAATCTCTCACCGCATAAAGCCTGGGAACAAGAATAAAACTCTAGAAACGTTTACCTTCTTCCCCTAAAGAGACTAGGGAGAAGAGCAAAAACGATAACAACGTTACCCGCTTGAACGAAACGTTTACCCTCCTCTCTCTCCCTCCGTCTCTATCTCTCTCTCTCTCTTTGACTTAGAACCTGAGAGATGAGCCCAATTATATATATCGTTAAAACATATTATTGTTAAAGGAAAAAAACTGAAAGATTTCCCAAATAAAAAGTTCCTTTATTAGAATTAAAACCATTTAAGCTAAGAAAGAATGAACAAAACGCTAGAATCGGTTTACTCTTACTGCAACGTGAAACCGTGAATACTCTCTCTCTATCGTAACGATAGAGCGCAAGTTGAACGTTCTGAACGTCAACAACTGCAGAGACAAAACAAAACGTTAGTTCAACTTTGAAAACAGTACGAGACTATCAAAGAAATTCTTTCAAAAACATTAAAATAGCATAAAATGTTAACAGGTAAAAACGAAATGACGGGCTCAATGTTAATTAACTTCGGTTCCAAGAAAAGACCGCCTACTATAAGGAAAGGTCGCATATAAACAAACATAAAAATTAATTTTAATAAGTTTATAATAAAAGGAAGTTCATCGAAGAGGCCTAAAAAAAGGCGGAGAGATATAAAATAAATCTATAACTTTGTTAAGCAAAATTAAGAAAGAGAGTCTATACTCTCTTCGACACCAACACTTCCGTCTAAGGGAAGGGTCGGCCATTTAAAAGTGAAAGAGAGTTCATACTCTCTTCGTCACCAAAATTAAATCAAATTAATTCCAAAAAACTTGCTAAGCTAATGATAAAGCTTCCTGAATAGCGAAGGCTAAACTCTAGAGCAAATACATCACCAAATCGTGAACAATAACTCCAGAATCAACAGCGTATCCATGTAGGTCTAGCCGGAGGCACGACAGAGGAAAAATTGAGGTGGTGTTGACAAGAAGTACTGGAGTACCTGACCACAGATGGCGCTGTTGTGTACACCCCCACCTGTATAGCGATCGCTGGCGTATCCCGACCGTAGATTTCTGTCGGCAACAGAGTTGACAGCTACATGATTATCGGGTAAGATTAATATTGAAAAACATCTTTTACACTTCATATGTCTTGAGTTTTACTGAATTATTGTACTGTACAGTAGTTTTGGCTTATGCATAACTTTAAATATGGCAAATTGGGATTTGAGCATCAAATTCAAATCTGTATCAGTCTGCGAGCAAAAATTTCACTCCGTATAGGAATTTTTTGTGTTCAAGTACTAACAAAACTAGCAGGTGATGTGCAAAAAGCAGTCTCAAGGAGCCTATATACCACCCATGCAGTGCTTGTTCCATAAAGGATGAATTTTATGTTACTTCCTCGATGAAGATGGATTGGGATCTAATAGTATGTCTTTGAGACACAGTGTGATCATAAAATAATTTCATTTGACAGCCTGCCTGACAGTTTGCTTCGCTTAAGCTCACATACCCCCCTCGCTCAGATCTTAACTTATCCACTCCCTGAATAACTTTTTGTAGAGATGTGCCCGTGTGTTTTTTATTGAATTGTGATCACTTTATGTAACTGTGCTCACTCCCAGAACAAATTGAACCAATAAACCAAGGTACTACTATACTTATTGATGAAAACCTACACCAGATAAAGTTAGTATGGCGATTGAAAAATTGTTGCACCTAAAATTTTAACAAATCTGCTGCAGTTTAATCTTGCCTACCTGTTGTAATACAGTAGAATTCAGGGAAAAGAAATGATGGTAAAAAGGATTGTACTAGTCTTTTCTCTTTGGTCCTCGTTCCAAATCCAGAGCATTATGTTGGTCCCATAAAATCTGCAGCCAATACTGTGCAAGCGTATGCCATTAACATCTGGTGCTCTGGTAAAAAGAAATGAAAATCACAATGGTGTTCCTTCAATAGTCATTTATGATGACTTTACTTTCCTCTCACTTTAGATTAATTATTCCATGAGACATCAAGATATTCCTCTATACAGTAATTCATATTTAATGATAAATTCTGTGGAAGAATCAAAGAAACCTTTCATTAATCATATTCAGTATAGTAAGTACAGATAAGAACAAAGTAAATTATATTAAAAAAGTACAGATTTAAGCCTAAAACAAAACCCAAGCAACATTTTACAGTTACTGTATTATGTTTTACTAATCCATTGTACCAAAAGAAACATTCCAAAATAAAAAATTTCAAAAGTAATTTGTATTTTTCCTACCGATATAAACATGTATATGTTCTCAGCGCAAGATAGAACAGTCATTGAAATTGTTAACGAGATTGTTAATGATAAGTAGTGAGTGAGGGCGAGAAGCCCTGCTTCTCCACCAGTTGAAAGTGCAGCACTTTTGACCTTTGGCTAAGGACAGAGGCTACCATAAATTTCAGATGTCTGGTGAAATGCAAAAAATTTTCAATGCAGTACCCTTCATTAATAGTTATAAATAGCATAGAGAGGTTAGAAAATACATGTAAGAGAGGTGTACCAACAATAAGGATAAAATAATGCCTATAGCATATGAGGATGAAAAAATAATCTGTCTAACAGGGTAAATAGATTTTTCTCTTTTGTTACCAAGATTTTATGACCTAACAACAAAAATCACATCCAAACCTCAAGAAAATTTACCATTGGCGAGATGTTATTCACCGAAATATATTATTTACCTCCAGTAAAACATTCCGACTCTTCTTATAGGGCTGTACAAGTTGCTTTCTGGGTAGCTATACAGGTATAACTTTACCTGTGCGGTGTTCTGAGTAAGAAAACAGGGTGTACATGGTTCTTTCAAGAAAGTTGGGCGTGAGAAAGGAATGCGGGACCCCCCATAAGAACAATGGGGTTAGTGTGTAGGTGGTTGGGTCATTGATTTTTTCATCCACCAAAATACTTGCCAACTCAGCTATCGGAAGTAACGCAACATGTACCGCTTGCCAGACCCGAGGAACAATAACATTTCATTGACCAACATACTCATAGTCACGATAAAGTATTGGTGAAACCTATAGGAGGGATTCCGGTTTTCTATGCTAGCAACAGGCCTAGTAACCCGACGATCTACAAACGTATCGAACGTGGCATCCTGGGTTAGGTCGAAGCTTAGGTTAGGTCAGTTAAGTTAGTTTGTGTTACTATGGATTGAATGTGAAATATTGTCCATTTTCAAGAAACTCCTGGTCTACTTAACAATTTGACAACGCTAACATAAATCTGTCAATCAGAGGTCATTCCCAACAGTAGGGTACCTTATCGCAAGTACCGGGTACCTTCGTAAATTACTCTTCCTCGTTGATCTACAATATATGTAAGCTAAACTACTATAACATAAAACCCCATTTTCTGTCTTCTGATATAAGAAAACGACATTTATAAACATACCAGATCCATTTGCAACAAGACTTCGTATATACAGCTGGAAAACGTCAAAATTCAGCTTTGCCGATTAGGTTGACATTCAAACACGCTTGCACAGCTATTGGGGGCGTTACTTTTAACAACAAACCATTGGTTATATTATAAACTAACTATTCAGGATATCACATACGATTGATTATGCACCAGTTTCGTTTGGATAATTTTTTATTTTATACAATTTATATATTAAATATAGCATTTGCTCTAAGTAAAAAGTCTTGCATTATTTTCAGATACACATCGATATAGATTTTTTGGGACGCTACCCATAGAACTCATGGAACGATGCCATGTTTATGTGATGAAATGAAAATGCGAAAAAAAATCAATGGTCATAATTCTTTCATTTTGTGCTTTATTCGGCGTTATATGAATTCTAATAAGGAAACCAGATAGATTATTTGGGTATATTCTTTACCCTAACAATAGCAGTTATCGTGAAAAAATTATATCGGCGTTTTTAGTATGTTTTGAGTTTAAATTAATTTGGGCTACAAAACAACTTTCCTTACTCATCCAACAAAATATAGACACAGATTTGTGATAAAATCGAATGTTCAATAAAATTTGATTTGTTATTAGACTTGTATAGTAATGGTTGAACTTATTCTCTTCCTCTACTGATAGGTGTATCCTTAAACGATTTTATTCTTTTTTGTGATCAATGTATATTTTTATGTGCACTGGCCAACAAACAAACACACACATATTTCAGATATTTCCAATAAAATATTCTTTGATAAAATTGGTAAAGATCAATAAGATACGGCAAAATAACCATTAGATATCCTAATTATTAAGGCTGTGTCTAAAATAGGTTGACCAAAGAACAAGAAACGTAGACAGAGAGCCGTTACAAAGATTACGAACTCTTACTACTGCTACTGTACATTAAGTGAAGCCGAAAATTTGTCAATGTGTTGGCTGATGAAACAAGAATTGTATCACCGAATTACTCTAGTTTATCGTAAATGACGACTTCACTACAAAAGAATTGATAAATAATTGAATAATGGGGGAGACAGTTCCTGGAAATGTTATCCCCGAATGGGGTAATGTAGATCCGAGTGTCATAGGCGAACCTGTGAGAGCTATCGAGGTGAGGTATTCTTTAGATAAGATCTAATTAAATCCTAACTAGTATTATACTAAGCTAGCATGATGAGAAATGCAATACTTTTTCATGAGGATGAATGTAATCTTCCAAACTTTTGTCCTTGTATTGTAAATAGCTTAGTGAATAGTTTTTTGAGTTTATGGTAAGGTTATACTCACGAACAGGACATTTCAAACTGAAAATAAAACGTCCGTTTTTTTTTTTTTTTTTTTCCAAGGAACACCTGTTTTTTTGTTTATTAGTAGGAAAGTTTGTCCCGCCCGTAACGATAATAAAACCGAGTATTTAGATATAGGGTAGACTATTGGTAAAGAACCAGTAGTTTAGTGTTGCTTTTATGATCTACTAGTAGGCTTGCATAAGATAGAATACTGCAGTATTACTTATGATATGTCAACGCAGCCTTATGCCTTAGAACTTTTTCTTACTGTAGACTTTACTATTTTGTCATAAACATTTTGTTGGTCATTCTTTGCTGGTTTTATTTTACATTTACACAATTTTACCAAAATTATTCTAATCAGCATATTTCAATAAATCATCACTGGTACATTCTTTAAACCCATAACCATGAATCGCTGGGTAATAATAACCAAGGTAATCAAATACTAAGTTTGTATTATTGATAATTACCACCAAAATACTAGCCCATGCGGCTAACGCACATAGCGAAACATGTTCTGCAATAAGATAATAACTAATTGTGAGCATACAGCAGAGTAAAAACTAATGAATCATGAGCTCAATTAGGTAAGGAGGTATTTGTAATGCAATAAACACTGTTACAAACAACTCCATAGAAAAAGGGATGGAAAGTCACGTTTTCTATGCACCCGGAAGTCCTGGCAAACAAAAGCTCTAGTGTTTTGACTGTGTTTCATTACTATTACTGGGTTTTAATTACGGTGACTTTCTGGTGCTACTATAGTAGGTCTACCGTGCAATACTTGATCTACCAAAATATGTGAGATCGACCGCCTTGTTTATTTTAGTAGGCAGTTGCTCATGTGAAAGTGAAAAAATAACCCCGAAATGATGACCAACGCAGTTTACAAATGCAGCTCAACTTGTACCGCTTGCCAGAACATAGGAGCAGTGATGTAATTTTAATTTTGCAAGTGCAGCGAGCCGTAGCGTAGCAAAAACAAGAACCGTAGCTGAGAACGAGGCCCAATAACATTTGGTATTGTCAACTCTCATTACCATCCACTCTGGAAATTGTCATATAGAATAGAATATTAAAGGTAGATTGCCTACTAAAGTAGAAACACGCAGGTAGACCGCCTACTAATGTAGCAACGTTTTTTTTTTTTATTAAGATGACTGTTTTTTTATGATGATGACTGGCAGAAACAACAAAGTTTAAAAGAATCAATTTAAATACCATGCAATTAGACTGATACACTGTATATTTTTTAAGGGTTACGAACATAATTGATGACCGTAGGTTTTCAGTTATGCTAGTTGACCAACCATAACTTTAACTTTAATACCATGGATTTCTGCTTGCAATAATTATTAAAAAAGTTCATAACACCAATAATTTACCACTTTACCTATGCACCATTCAGATACTTCAAAGCACATTGAGTAAGTCCAGGATGTTTTAGGTCAGTTTAGGTGAGCAGTAGTGTTTTGACCCAAAATGTGTCAGCACACGTCAATTCAAGATAAGCTTCGCATTGAATCAATTGGATAAGAGATTGTAGAGTGTCTTGTTCGGGCCTCTTTTTGCACCATAGATGAACCCTCATATTTTAAACTTTCTACTTTACCCCTATTCCCAATTTCTTTCTTTTTTCTGTTCATCCTCTTTCAACTTTTACATATCTTTTCCTTGTTGATAGGTTGGGATCTATTATTATTAGTCGTAGCTAAGATACAATCCTAGTTGGAAAAGCAAAATTCTATAAGCCCAAGGGCTTCAACAGGGGAAAGTAGAAAAATAAAAACTAAGTTATTTTTTGTAATGTAAATTCTTATTTCCTATTTAAAACCTGTTTTATATTTCAGGACAAATGGAAGTTGGTTCCTGCTTTTCTACGTGTTAAGGGCTTAGTGAAACAACATATTGACTCCTTCAACTACTTTGTAAATGTGGACATCAAAAACATTGTGAAAGCTAACAGTAAAATAACTAGTGATGTGGAGCCACTTTTCTATGTTAAGTAAGTAGAACATGAGAGTTTACTATTGGTTAAATGTTTAGATATTTTGCGTAGAATACTGTATTATACTGTATAGTACTTCTTAATGAGATACTGTTTTGATCAAGATAATGGATTATGTTGAAGTAACTAATTTTTCTTTGCTACAGGTATAAAAATGTTAGAGTTGAAAACCCCAATATTGAAGAGGGGATTAACATATCGGACAAAACATCCCCTCATGAATGCCGGCTTCGGGACATAACATACTCAGCCCCCATTATGGTTGATGTAGAATACATGAGAGGTGATCATCGAATATTTAGAAAGGATATCCCAATAGGTATGACTTTTTTTTCTTTTTTTCTTTGAGTGACTAAGTTATCGCCATACTGATTTTGAGGCAGATTATCTACAGCACAAATTTTCATTAGTTGGAATAAGAATTGTTCGTATGATTTGCTTTTACATTTTCATGTTTAATTTCAAGAAGAATAGAATGGATGGAAGTAGACAGAAAATCATTGAAAGCAAGGTGAAGTTAATAGGTGTCGTGGGTTTTCCTGGTCATGGTTTGATAGAAACTGGTGAAACACTGGCTGGGATTAAGTAGTTTATTTATACAGAAATCTGACATAAAGCCTCTGTTTGAGAGCAGAGATGTAAAGGGGAATATTTAAAACTAAAAAGGTACTTAATTACAATCTACTGTATATGTTTCTCACACCTGGTAAACTCTTGGAATATATTTTATTTTCAGGAACTAAATCATTTGAATCATCACAATTATAGGCTTACAATATTCTTTATCAAATATTAGTTTTTGTTTTAAAGAAAAAGTGCTGTCACTCCTGGAATACAGTAAACAAAGTTATCTTTGATATCAACTTGTATTTGTTATAATTCCATTTTTCAATATTAATCTTACCCGATAATCATGTAGCTGTCAACTCTGTTGCCGACAGAAATCCACGGTCGGGATACGCCAGCGATCGCTATACAGGTGGGGGTGAACACCACAGCGCCATCTGTGGTCAGGTACTCCAGTACTTCTTGTCAACACCACCTCAATTTTTCCTCTGTCGTGCCTCCGGCTAGACCTACATGGATACGCTGTTGATTCTGGAGTTATTGCTCACGATTTGGTGATGTATTTGCTCTAGAGTTTAGCCTTCGCTATTCAGGAAGCTATATCATTAGCTTAGCAAGTTTTTGGAATTAATTTGATTTAATTTTGGTACGAAGAGAGTATGAACTCTCTTTCACTTTTAAATGGCCGACCCTTCCCTTAGACGGAAGTGTTGGTGTCGAAGAGAGTATAGACTATCTTAATTTTGCTTAACAAAGTTATAGATTTATTTTATATCTCTCCGCCTTTTATAGGCCTCTTTGATTAACTTCCTTTTATTATAAACTTATTAAAATTAATTTTAATATTTGTTTATATTCGACCTTTCCTAATAGTAGGCGGTCTTTTCTTGGAACCGAAGTTAATTAACATTGAGCCCGTCATTTCGTTTTTACCTGTTAACATATTATGCTATTTTAATGTTTTTGAACGAATTTCTTTGATAGTCTTGTACTGTTTTCAAAGTTGAACTAACGTTTTGTTTTGTCTCTGCAGTTGTTGACGTTCAGAACGTTCAACTTGCGCTCTATCGTTACGATAGAGAGAGAGTCTATCACGGTGTCACGTTGCAGTAAGAGTAAACCGATTCTAGCGTTTTGTTCATTCTTTCTTAGCTTAAATGGTTTTAATTCTAATAAAGGAACTTTTTATTTGGGAAATCTTTCAGTTTTTTTCCTTTAACAATAATATGTTTTAACGATATATATAATTGGGCTCTTCTCTCAGGTGCTAAGTCAAGAGAGAGAGAGAGAGAGAGAGAGATAGAGACGGAGGGAGAGAGAGGAGGATAAACGTTTCGTTCAAGCGGGTAACGTTGTTATCGTTTTTGCTCTTCTCCCTAGTCTCTTTAGGGGAAGAAGGTAAACGTTTCTAGAGTTTTATTCTTGTTCTCAGGCTTTATGCGGTGAGAGATTTTAAACGTAGTTTATTTGATCTAGTGTTTAGTCTCTTTTCCAGCCACTGAATTATTTATCTTTCATTATGTTTTTCTGTTACATTGTAATACTGTTTTCGCAATTACTAACTTTTAATGAAGGATAGAATTGCGTGTTTCAGGTACAAACCACTTAAAGTTTCGAGTTCAGTGAAATAAGTGCAAACAGAAAATCAAAAGTGATAAAGTGATAAGCGCAAAGTGTTACAGTGTTGCGTTCGAGGGTTCGTCTGTTCGTGCCAGTTGTTCGCCTAGTCTGGGACCTCTTACAAGCTCCCAAGCCCAGGGGAGAAGTAATGTCGAAGGACTTATGGGTTCAGCAGGCCTTGATCGACGAACAGACGTTTCCCTCCGTGGTTTCGGGTGTTACCAACTCACGTAGCCGACGTGATCACCCCACCCACACAAAGACGAGAGAGCCCTTTTATTCCTCGTCTGCGGAAGAGGTTTCTCGCAGAAACCATGGACCAAATCTTGCAGCTTTTAAGTGCAAGTCGGTCCCTTCCGCGCAAGTCCAACTCCTAGGTGGTGCCATTAGCACTGGGTCAGTTCGGACTTGCTGCAGTACGACAACTGCACACCTCCCAGAGAGGCAAGGTGGTATCGCAACAGACAGTAACTCCGTCTGTTGCCGCACCAGCTGTTTTAGACCCTCAGTTTCAACGGACAGTAGCTCCGTTTGTTGTTGTCTTTCTTAAACTCTAGTGGTCTATGCTGCTGACAATGCAGTCTCAGCTTGCGGTGTTGATGCAGGGGTTTCAGGCAGAGAAGGTTAGCACACCTCCTCCTGCTAGCGCTCATGAGGCAGCCGCCTCAACTCCACCTCTGCGCAGTCCACCCTGCCAGACGTATGATGTTGAGGTTCCTCAACCTACCTCCACGCGTGAGCTGCCGCATTGGGAGTTGCCAGATACCAGCGCTGTGCAGCAACCTCCACTTTCCTTGAGGCAGGAGCCTCTTGCTATGCGGCAACCTCCTCAACACTTGAGGCAGGAGCCTTATGCTTTGCAGCAACCTCCTCTACCCTTGAGGCAGGAGCTTCATGTGTTGCGACAACCTCCTCCATCCTCGAGGCAGCAACCTCTTGCGCTGCGGCAACCTCCACCATCCTTGAGGCAGCAACCTCAACTCTTGCGGCAGCCACCTCCACTCTTGAGGCAAGAACCTCAACTCTTGAGGCAAGAGCCTCAACTCTTGAGGAACCTCATGCTATGAGGCAGCCGCCTCAACGCATGCAGCAACCGCATTCTTCACAGCATGAGCCTCTCTCTGCGCAGCTACCTCCTCAACCCTTGAGGCAGACGCAACTCTTGAGGCAGGAACCTCTCAGGAGCCTCATGCTATGCGGCATCCTCCTCAAACCATGAGGCAGGAGCCTCATGCTATGCGGCATCCTCCTCAACCCATGAGGCAGGAGCCTCATGCTTGAGGCAGGAGCCTCATGCTTGAGGCAGGAGCCTCATGCTTGAGGCAGGAGCCTCATGCTATGCGGCATCCTCCTCAACCCATGAGGCAGGAGTCTCATGCTATGAGGAGCCTCATGCTATGCGGCATCCTCCTCAAACCATGAGGCAGGAGCCTCATGCTATGCGGCAACCGCCTCAACCCATGAGGCAGGAGCCTCATACTATGCGGCATCCTCCTCAACGCATGCGGCATAAGCCTCATCCCTTGCAGCTTGAGCCTCATCCCATGCAGCATGAGTCTCATACCATGCAGCATGAGCCTCATCCCATGCAGCATGAGCCTCATCCCATGCAGCATAAGCCGCACGCCATGCAACATGCTCTGCTTACCTTACAGCATGCTCTACATACAGCATGCTCTGCATACCTTACCGCATGCTTCTCAGTCACACATCTTTGGTTGTTGCCAACTCACTAGACTGTCAAGCAGTTTCATAACGTTGCCTTCTAGTCTGCTGCTTTTGCACCAGTGAAACCCTCACTGAGAGAACTTAGCTTTTCTCGGATATGGTTCCTGTAGATGAGAAAGTGCTATTCTCCCTCCTTCTGATTTTCCCTTGAGGACTCTGTCATTTGGAGAGGAGCCTTTAGCTGCTTAGCCTCCTATGGACTTTTATTTAAGCATAGCATGCTTCCAGGGAGGGTAATGGTTCCACTTCAGTCGCTAACCCCGTCTGTTACCACACCTGCTCCCATAGACCTTGAGCTGTGTTGCAAGACATGCAGTCCAAGCTTAGTCCTTGTTAGAGGATTTTTTGTTTACGGAGTCAGTGTGTCACTGGGAAGACGTTCAACAACCAGCAGAAGTGACTTGTTGTGACGCAGTGCGGCAACCTCAGCAACCCGATAAGGAGTTGTCTGTACGACCCAGACAGTCTAGACAGCTTCGGGTTGTCACTGTACTTCCTCGCTTCCCCATGGTTGACAGTTCACAGACTGTGCAGCAGTACCATGATCTTGTGTCCGGCTCCGTCAGACGACTAGCTTTTAAGAGCTCCCACAAGTCGTCGCTGTCTGGAGATTCTCAGATGGACTATGGATCTGACCAAGGAACTGGGCCTCCTGGTCAATTTTGAGGAGTCCCAGCTCGTCCCATCCCAGACCATTGTCTACCTGGGTATGGATCTTCAGAGTCGAGCTTTTCGGGCTTTTCCGTCGGCCCCAAAGATATACTAAGCCCTAGATTGCATCCAGAGCATGCTGAGAAGGAACCGATGCTCAGTCAGGTAGTGGATGAGTCTAACAGGGACACTTTCATCGCTGGCCCTGTTCATCGAGTTAGGGAGACCCCACCTCCCCCCCTTCAGTATCATCTAGCGGCTCACTGGATAAAGGACATGACGCTAGAGACGATCACAGTTCCTGTTTCCGAAGAGAAGAGGTCTACTCTCACGTGGTGAAAGAACAGCTTTCTTCTCAAGGAAGTCTACCTTTGGCTGTTCTGAAACCCGACCGCCGTCTCTTCTCTGACGCATCAGACACGGGCTGGGGTGCGACTTTGGACGGACAGGAATGCTCGGGAACATGGAATCAGGAGCTAAGGACACTTCACATCTATTGCAAGGAGCTGTTGGCGGTTCATCTGGCCTTGATAAACTTCAAGTCCCTCCAGCTTAACAAGGTGGTGGAGGTGGACTCTGACAACACCACAGCCTTGGCTTACATCTCCAAGCAGGGAGGGACTCATTCGTGGAAGTTGTTCTAGATCGCAAGGGACCTCCTCATCTGGTTAAAAGATCGAAAGCTCACGCTGGTAACGAGGTTCATTCAGGGCGATATGAATGTCATGGCAGATCGCCTTAGCCGGAAGGGTCAGGTCATCCCCACAGAGTGGACCCTTCACAAGAATGTTTGCAGCAGACTTTGGGCCCTGTGGGGTCAGCCAACCATAGATCTGTTCGCTACCTCGATAACCTAGAGGCTCCCGTTGTATTGTTCTCCGATTCCAGACCCAGCAGCAGTTCACGTGGATGCTTTTCTGCTGGATTGGTCCCATCTCGACCTGTATGCATTCCCGCCGTTCAAGATTGTCAACAGGGTACTTCAGAAGTTCGCCTCTCGCAAAGGGACACGGCTGACGTTGGTTGGCTCCGCTCTGGCCCGCGAGAGAATGGTTCATAGAGGTACTGCAATGGCTGGTCGACATTCCCAGGACTCTTCCTCTAGGAGTAGACCTTCTACGTCTACCTCACGTAAAGAAGGTACATCCAAACCTCCACGCTCTTCGTCTGACTTCCTTCAGACTTTCGAAAGACTCTCAAGAGCTAGGGGCTTTTCGAAGGAGGCAGCCAGAGCGATTGCCAGAGCAAGGAGGACATCCACTCTCAGAGTCTATCAGTCTAAAGGGGAAGTCTTCCGAAGCTGGTACAAGGCCAATGCAGTTTCCTCATCCAGTACCACTGTAACCCAGATTGCTGACTTCCTGTTACATCTAAGGAACGTAAGATCCCTTTCAGCTCCTACGATTAAGGGTTACAGAAGTATGTTGGCAGCGGTTTTCCGCCACAGAGGCTTGGATCTTTCCACCAACAAAGATCTACAGGACCTCCTTAGGTCTTTTAAGACCTCAAAGGAACGTCGGTTGTCCACTCCAGGCTGGAATCTAGACGTGGTCCTAAGGTTCCTTATGTCATCAAGATTTGAACCTCTCCAATCAGCCTCTTTTAAGGACCTCACATTAAAAACTCTTTTCCTCGTGTGCTTGACAACAGCTAAAAGAGTAAGTGAGATCCACGCCTTCAGCAGGAACATAGTTTTCACATCTGAAACGGCTACATGTTCCTTGCAGCTCGGTTTTTTGCTAAAACGAGCTTCCTTCACGTCCTTGGCCTAAGTCGTTCGAGATCCCAAGCCTGTCCAACTTGGTGGGGGACAAACTGGAGAGAGTACTTTGCCCAGTTAGAGCTCTTAGGTACTATCTAAAAAGGTCATAACCTTTACGAGGACAATCAGAAGCCTTATGGTGTGCTATCAAGAAGCCTTCTCTTCCAAGGTCTAAGAACTCAGTTTCTTACCTATTCAGGCTCCTGATTAGGGAAGCACATTCTCATCTGAAGGAAGAAGACCTTGCTTTGCTGAAGGTAAGGACACATGAAGTGAGAGCTGTGGCTACTTCAGTGGCCCTCAAACAGAACCGTTCTCTGCAGAGTGTTATGGATGCAACCTATTGGAGAAGCAAGTCAGTGTTCGCATCATTCTATCTCAAAGATGTCCAGTCTCTTTACGAGAACTGCTACACCCTGGGACCATTCGTAGCAACGAATGCAGTAGTAGGCGGGGGCTCAGCCACTACATTCCCATAATCCCATAACCTTTTTAACCTTTCTCTTGAATACTTTTTATGGGTTGTACGGTCGGCTAAGAAGCCTTCCACTTCCTTGTTGATTTGGCGGGTGGTCAATTCTTTCTTGAGAAGCGCCGAGGTTAAAGGTTGTGATGAGGTCCTTTAGTATGGGTTGCAGCCCTTTATACTTCAGCACCTAAGAGTCGTTCAGCATCCTAAGAGGACCGCTGCGCTCAGTAAGAAAGACGTATTTAATAAAGGCAGAGTAATGGTTCAAGTCGTCTTCCTTACCAGGTACTTATTTATTTTATGTTATTTTTGAATAACTAATAAAATAAAATACGGGATACTTAGCTTCTTTGTTAACATGTATGCTGGTCTCCACCCACCACCCTGGGTGTGAATCAGCTACATGATTATCGGGTAAGATTAATATTGAAAAATGTTATTTTCATTAGTAAAATAAATTTTTGAATATACTTACCCGATAATCATGATTTAATTGACCCACCCTTCCTCCCCATAGAGAACCAGTGGACCGAGGAAAAAATTGAGGTGGTGTTGACAAGAAGTACTGGAGTACCTGACCACAGATGGCGCTGTGGTGTTCACCCCCACCTGTATAGCGATCGCTGGCGTATCCCGACCGTGGATTTCTGTCGGCAACAGAGTTGACAGCTACATGATTATCGGGTAAGTATATTCAAAAATTTATTTTACTAATGAAAATAACATTTTTATGCAATCAATGGGACATCATGTTTTAGTGACCAGAATATCACTGCGAGATGCCGGGTAACAGTTCTTACAGGGTAAATTCTGGACTTTGAACTAAATGTATCAGATGGCATCACCAGATGTGCTCTGAATTGCAGAATCTACACCTGAAGAAAGACATTTAAAATGCTTGATATATGTAACATGAGCAATTGGGGATATCCCATAGGTAGGTAGTGTCGTTAGTGCACCCCATATCCTGCACTGTAGGCATTACGTAAGAGTCTTTCCAGTGTCTCTATGATCTTTAGCTGCACTTAATTTTTGCCCAATACTATTCCTCCATTCCTGCTTCCTTTCTTCCATCTGGCTGTCCAAAGCTTCCTTTCTTCCATCTGGCTGTCCAAAGCTTCCTTTCTTCCATCTGGCTGTCCAAAGCTTCCTTTCTTCCATCTGGCTGTCCAAAGCTTCCTTTCTTCCATCTGGCTGTCCAAAGCTTCCTTTCTTCCATCTGGCTGTCCAAAGCTTCCTTTCTTCCATCTGGCTGTCCAAAGCTTCTTTTCTTTCATCTGGCTGTCCAAAGCTTCCTTTCTTCCATCTGGCTGTCCAAAGCTTCCTTTCTTCCATCTGGCTGTCCAAAGCTTCCTTTCTTCCATCTGGCTGTCCAAAGTTTCCTTTCTTCCATCTGGCTGTCCAAAGCTTCCTTTCTTCCATCTGGCCGTCCAAAGCTTCCTTTCTTCCATCTGGCTGTCTAAAGCTTCCTTTCTTCCATCTGGCTGTCCAAAGCTTCCTTTCTTACATCTGGCTGTCCAAAGCTTCCTTTCTTCCATCTGGCTGTCCAAAGTTTCCTTTCTTCCATCTGGCTGTCCAAAGTTTCCTTTCTTCCATCTGGCTGTCCAAAGCTTCCTTTCTTCCATCTGGCTGTCCAAAGTTTCCTTTCTTCCATCTGGCTGTCCAAAGCTTCCTTTCTTCCATCTAGCTGTCTAAAGCTTCCTTTCTTCCATCTAGCTGTCCAAGTCTCTCTTCCTATCTCCTTCTTGGGAGATGGTTTGAGCGGCCTCGTCTTGAGCCCGAGTATTTTTGTCTAAAGGAGACCTGGGCTGGGGCACCACCTCTGCGGGAGGGCCGCGAGGACTGATGCCAGGAAGGGGAGGGGGCCTCCTGTCTAGCTGGTGGCATAGGCGGGTATGCCCCGTCCACAGACAGTCTTCTATGTGGGGGGCGTCTTGCTGCTGGCTGCCTAGGCTCAGCCGAGTCTTTGAGTTTTCCCACCTCTTTCCATGGTTTCTGCTACCGTCTGTAGGGGGAACAGGGTCTCGCCCCAAATAGGAGTATTCTTCAGGAATTTGGCCTCACGTTCGGGGAGTCTACGAGGGAGCCTGTTAAGCACCGTATCTCTCCTTCTTTAGATCCAGTTTGCTGTCTGAGTCAATGACTGGAACGTTAAGATTTTCAATATTAAACTTACCCGATAATCATGTAGCTGTCAACTCCGTTGCCCGACAGAATTCTACGGGAGGGATACGCCAGCTATCACTATACTAGAAGGGGGTGTATTCACAAGCGCCACCTGTGGCCAGGTACTACAGTACTTGTTGTTGACGCCACCTCACTTTTTCCTCTGTCGTGCTTCCGGCAAGACGTTCTTGGATACGCTTATGATTTTGGAGTATTGTTCACGGTTTGGTGAAGTATTTCTCTAAAATTTGCAGCTATTCGCTATACTGGAAACTTCTATATTAGCTTAGTTAGCTTTTGGAATTAATTTGATTAATTATGGTGACGAAGAGAGTATGAACTCTCTTTCACCTTTAAATGGCCGACCCTTCCCTTAGACGGAAGTGTTGGTGTCTAAGAGAGTATAGACTCTCTTTCTTAATTTTGCTTAACAAAAGTTATAGATTTATTTTATATCTCTCCGCCTCTTATAGGCCTCTTCGATTAACTTCCTTTTATTATAAACTTATTAAAATTAATTTTTATACAGGTACTGTATTTGTTTATATTCGACCTTCCTAATAGTAGGCGGTCTTTTCTTGGTACCGAAGTTAATTAACATTGAGCCCGTCATTTCGGTTTTACCTGTTAACATATTATGCTATTTTAATGTCTTTGAAAGAATTTCTTTGATAGTCTCGTACTGTTTTCAAAGTTGAACTAACGTTTTGTTTTGTCTCTGCAGTTGTTGACGTTCAGAACGTTCAACTTGCGCTCTATCGTTACGATAGAGAAAGAATTTTCACGGTTTCACGTTGCAGTAAGAGTAACCGTGTCTAGCGTTTTGTTCATTCTTTCTTAACTTAATGGTTTTAATCCTAATAAAGGAACTTTTCATTTTGGGAAATATTTCAGTTTTTTCCTTTAACAATAATATGTTTTAACGATATATATGATTGGGCTCTTCTCTCAGGTTCTAAGTCAAGAGAGAGAGAGAGAGATAGAGACGGAGGGAGGAAGAGGAGGATAAACGTTTCATTCAAGCGAGTAACGTTGTTATCGTTTTTGCTCTTCTCCCTAGTCTCTTTAGGGGAAGAAGGTAAACGTTTCTAGAGTGATCTAGTGTTTAGTCTCTTTCCAGCCACTGAATTATTTATCTTTCATTAGATTTTTCTGTTACATTGTAATTCTGTTTTCGCAATTACTAACTTTTGAGAAAGGATAGATTTGCGTGTTTCAGGTACAAACCACTTAAAGTTTCGAGTTCAGTGAAATAAGTGCAAACAGAAAATCAAAGTGATAAGTGATTAGCGCAAAGTGTGTCAGTGTTGTGCGTGAGGGTACTTCTGTGCGCGCCAGTCGTCCTCCCAGTCCGGGACCTCTTGCAAGCTCCCAAGCCCAGGGGAGAAGCAATGTCGAAGGGCAAAAGGGTTCAGCAGGCCTTGATCGGCGCACAGAAGTATCCTCGGTGGTTGCGGGCGTGTCTTACCGAGACCGTCACTCCCACCCGCAGACGATTGAGCCCTTATTTTGCTCGTCTGCAGAAGAAATTTAGGGGAGAAAACGCTGGTCTCAGGTCTCAAGACCTCTTAAACGTAAAGTCCAGACCTATGCCAGACGTACGAAGTTAGAGTTCAACAACCCGGATGCAGTCATTGGGTTAGCTCTGACTCTCCTCAGTCATCAGTTGAATGCACTCCGCCTAAGAGGAGTAAGGTTCTGCCGCAACAGATCTCTGCTGTTAAGGCTTTACCTCAGCAGACCTTAGTGTCTGCCGACCCCAAGTTGACTCTACTGCAGTCCATGCAGTCACAACTTTCGGTCTTGATGCGTGAGTGTCGGGCTGAGAAGGTTGCGCCTCCGCCTGCGCTCGCTCCGCCTGCGCTCGCTCCGCCTGCGCTCGCTCCGCCTGCGCTCCCTCCGCCTGCGCTCGCTCCGCCTGACCGCAGTACCGCCTGCCAGGCGTACGATGTTGAGCCACGTTATGAGTTTACTGATCCCAGTGGTGTGCAGCTCCCTCCGCCTTCCTTAAGGCAACCTCAGCAATGGGAACAGGAGGCTTATACCTCTCTTCCTCCGCTTCCACTTGCTGTTCCACCAGTGAGGCAACACTCGCTTGAGGTACAACAACCTCTCCCATCCATGAGTCAGTCTCCTCAGCTCTCGCTGCAGCGAGCTCAACCCTCCTCAAGGCAAGCACCTCAACACCTTAGCCTTGCGCCTCAGGAGCCTCAACTTGCGAGACTTTTACTGCGTTCTGCGCAGCCACTACCTTTTCGCTCTCAGCTCACACCGCAGGAACCTCAACTCGTTCCTCAGGAACTTGCTACTGCGCATCCGCCAACCACTCAGCAAGCGCAACCCTTGAGTTCAGCCACTCATGCCAGGAATCAGCCTCCTCCACCCATGCGCCTACCTTCTGCTACTTCCTTTGATCAGCCTTTGCAGACTGAGCCTCAGGTGTTCCCTCAACAGAGTCTTGAAGAGGAAACCACAACTATTGTTGTTCCAGCTCGTTCTGACTCTGCTGTTCAGCATACCTTACCTCCATTTTCAAACATTATGATAATGGAGGTTATTTGTATTACTTATAAAAATATATTTGTATTCCTTGCAATATATTTTTAACAATATCGCAAAATATGGCAAAAATATGAATCATGAGTTATGAATGTAAGGTAAATATTATGTTGATATTAAAACCCCATGCAAGCATGCATAAAGCACTCTAGCACTGGTCATGGAATTTCTGAGAAATGTTAAACGCCATGCACACGCTCTGCTTACCTTACAGCATGCTCTACATACAGCATGCTCTGCTTACAGCATGCTCTGCATACAACATGCTCTGCATACAGCATGCTCTGCATTCAGCATGCTCTGCATACAACATGCTCTACATACAGCATGCTCTGCATACAGCATGCTCTGCATACAACATGCTCTGCATACAGCATGCTCTGCATTCAGCATGCTCTGCATACAACATGCTCTGCATACAGCATGCTCTGCATTCAGCATGCTCTGCATACAACATGCTCTACATACAGCATGCTCTGCATACAGCATACTCTGCATACAACATGCTCTGCATACCTTACCGCATGCTTCTCAGTCACACATCTTTGGTTGTTGCCAACTCACTAGACTGTCAAGCAGTTTCATAACGTTGCCTTCTAGTCTGCTGCTTTTGCACCAGTGAAACCCTCACTGAGAGAACTTAGCTTTTCTAGGATATGGTCCCTGTAGATGAGAAAGTTCTTTTCTCCCTCCTTCTGATATTCCCTTGAGGACTCTGTCATTTGGAGGGAGCCTTTAGCTGCGTAGCCTCCTATGGACTTTTATTTAAGCATAACATGCTTCCAGGGAAGGTAATGGTTCCACTTCAGTCGCTAATCCCGGCTGTTACCACACCTGCTCCCATAGACCTTGAGCTGTGTTGCAAGACATGCAGTCCAAGCTTAGTCCTTGTTAGAGGATTTTTTGTGTACGGAGTCAATGTGTCACGGGGAAGACGTTCAACAACCAGCAGAAGTGACTTGTTGTGACGCAGTGCGGCAACCTCAGCAACCCGATAAGGAGTTGTCTGTACGACCCAGACAGTCTAGACAGATTCGGGTTGTCACTGTACTTCCTCGCTTGCCCATGGTTGACAGTTCACAGACTGTGCAGCAGTACCATGATCTTGTGTCCGGCTCCGTCAGACGACTGGCTTTTAAGAGCTCCCACAAGTCGTCGCTGTCTGGAGATTTTCAAATGGACTATGGATCTGACCAAGGAACTGGGCCTCCTGGTCAATTTTGAGGAGTCTCAGCTCGTCCCATCCCAGACCATTGTCTCCTTGGGTATGGATCTTCAGAGTCGAGCTTTTCGGGCTTTTCCGTCGGCCCCAAGGATCTTCCAAGCCCTAGAATGCATCCAGAGCATGCTGAGAAGGAACCGATGCTCAGTCAGGTAGTGGATGAGTCTAACAGGGACACTTTCATCGCTGGCCCTGTTCATCGTGTTAGGGAGACTCCACCTCCCCCCCCTTCAGTATCATCTAGCTGCTCACTGGATAAAGGACATGACGCTAGAGACGGTCTCAGTTCCTGTTTCCGAAGAGAGGAGGTCTTCTCTCGCGTGGTGTAAGAACAGCTTTCTTCTCAAGGAAGTCTACCTTTGGCTGTTCAGAAACACGACCGCCGTCTCCTCTCGGACGCATCAGACACGGGCTGGGGTGCGACTTTGGACGGACAAGAATGCTCGGGAACATGGAATCAGGAGCAAAGGACACTTCACATCAATTGCAAGGAGTTGTTGGCGGTTATTCTGGCCTTGATAAACTTCAAGTCCCTCCAGCTTAACAAAGTGGTGGAGGTGGACTCTGACAACACCACAGCCCTGGCTTACATCTTCAAGCAGGGAGGGACTCTTTCGTGGAAGTTGTTCTAGATCGCAAGGGACCTACTCATCTGGTCTAAAGATCGAAAGCTAACTGGTAACGAGGTTCATTCAGGGCGGTATGAATGTCATGGCAGATCACCTCAGCCGGAAGGGTCAGGTCATCCCCACAGAGTGGACCCTTCTCAAGAATGTTTGCAGCAGACTTTGGGCCCTGTGGGGTCAGCCAACCATAGATCTGTTCGCTACCTCGATAACCTAGAGACTCCTGTTGTATTGTTCTCCGATTCCAGACCCAGCAGCAGTTCACGTGGATGCTTTTCTGCTGGATTGGTTCCATCTCGACCTGTATGCATTCCCGCCGTTCAAGATTGTCAACAGGGTACTTCAGAAGTTCTCCTCTCACAAAGGGACACGGCTGACGTTGGTTGGCTCCGCTCTGGCCCGCGAGAGAATGGTTCTTAGAGGTACTGCAATGGCTGGTCGACATTCCCAGGACTCTTCCTCTAGGAGTGAACCTTCTAAGTCTACCTCACGTAAAGAAGGTACACCCAATCCTCCACGCTCTTCGTCTGACTGCCTTCAGACTTTCGAAAGACTCTCAAGAGCTAGGGGTTTTTCGAAGGAGGCAGCTAGAGCGATTGCCAAGCAAGGAGAACATCCACTCTCAGAATCTATCAGTCTCAAGGGGAAGTCTTCCGTAGCTGGTACAAGACCAATGCAGTTTCCTCAACCAGTACCACTGTAACCCAGATTGCTGACTTCCTGTTATATCTAAGGAAAGTAAGATCCCTTTCAGCTCCTACGATCAAGGGTTACAGAAGTATGTTGGCAGCGGTTTTCCGCCACAGAGGCTTGGATCTTTCCACCAACAAAGATCTACAGGACCTCCCTAGGTCTTTTGAGACCTCAAAGGAACGTCGGTTGTCCACTCCAGGCTGGAATCTAGACGTGGTCCTAAGGTTCCTTATGTCATCAAGATTTGAACCTCTCCAATCAGCCTCTTTTTAGGACCTCACATTAAAAACTCTTTTCCTCGTGTGCTTGACAACAGCTAAAAGAGTAAGTGAGATCCACGCCTTCAGCAGGATCATTGTTTTCACATCTGAAACGGCTACATGTTCCTTGCAGCTCGGTTTTTGCTAAACGAGCTTCCTTCACGTCCTTGGCCTAAGTCGTTCGAGATCCCAAGCCTGTCCAACTTGGTGGGGAATGAACTGAAGAGAGTACTTTGCCCAGTTAGAGCTCTTAGGTACTATCTAAAAAGGTCTTAACCTTTACAAGGACAATCAGAAGCCTTATAGTGT
Source organism: Palaemon carinicauda (assembly GCF_036898095.1). Taxonomy (NCBI): domain Eukaryota; kingdom Metazoa; phylum Arthropoda; class Malacostraca; order Decapoda; family Palaemonidae; genus Palaemon; species Palaemon carinicauda. The sequence continues at coordinate 61,221,526 of NC_090731.1, forward strand.
GCTATCAAGAAACCTTCTTTTCCAAGTTCTAAGAACTCAGTTTCTTACTATTCAGGCTTCTGATTAGAGAAACACATTCTCATCTGAAGGAAGAAGACCTTGCTTTGCTGAAGGTAAGGACACATGAAGTGGGAGCTGTGGCTACTTCAGTGGCCTTCAAACAGAGCCATTCTCTGCAGAGTGTTATGGATGCAACCTATTGGAGAAGCAAGTCAGTGTTCGCATCATTCTATCTCAAAGATGTCCAGTCTCTTTACGAGTACTGCTACACCCTGGGACCATTCGTAGCAACGAATGCAGTAGTAGGCGAGGGCTCAGCCACTACATTCCCATAATCCCATAACCTTTTAACCTTTCTCTTGAATACTTTTTATGGGTTGTACGGTCGGCTAAGAAGCCTTCCACATCCTTGTTGATTTGGCGGGTGGTCAATTCTTTCTTGAGAAGCGCCGAGGTTAAAGGTTGTGATGAGGTCCTTTAGTATGGGTTGCAGCCCTGTATACTTTAGCACCTTTGAGTTGATTCAGCCTTCCAAGAGGAACGCTGCGCTCAGTAAGGAAGACGATCTTATTAAAGGCAGAGTAACGGTTCAAGTCGACTTCCTTACCAGGTACTTATTATTTCATTGTTATTGTGGATAACTGATTATATGAAATACGGGATACTTAGCTATCCTTTAGTCTTGTACACTGGTTTTTCACCCACCCCCCTGGGTGTGAATCAGCTACATGATTATCGGGTAAGTTTAATATTGAAAAATGTTATTTTCATTAGTAAAATAAATTTTTGAATATACTTACCCGATAATCATGATTTAATTGACCCACCCTTCCTCCCCATAGAGAACCAGTGGACCGAGGAAAAAGTGAGGTGGCGTCAACAACAAGTACTGTAGTACCTGGCCACAGGTGGCGCTTGTGAGTACACCCCCTTCTAGTATAGTGATAGCTTGCGTATCCCTCCCGTAGAATTCTGTCGGGCAACGGAGTTGACAGCTACATGATTATCGGGTAAGTATATTCAAAAATTTATTTTACTAATGAAAATAACATATTTCATGGCTTTGCCCCTCCTTGAACGTATGAGCTCATGCAATAGAGCTTGGTTCTCCGGCACCGAGAGATCGTAGGAGAGTTGAAAACCTGCCAAGGTGCACACCCACCAGTCCAACCAGGAGGCCACATTGATGATGTCCTGAGACGTGGCCTCCGCCTGAGAGAAGACCACTTGTGCCCCGAGACAAACCAGTCGACGTGATCCATGCCCAGGGACACGTCAGGAGCCACCGGTAGGGTCAAGGATGGTTTCTGCTGTACCGGGTTGTCCACCATCCTACCCAAACCCGAAAGCCAGGCCTGCTCTGAGGACGGTTTGGGCTCATCTAGCCTGTGGTGGTGCCGAATCAGTGCCAATACCTTTCTATAAGAGGATACTTCATCAGGTGAACATTCTCCCGCATCTATGAAGTCCGCTACCACTTGATCCTCCATGTCGGCTGTATCCTCGATCACGGATGGATCCACGGGAGCATCCATATCCCTGACATCCCAGCCGGCTCAATGGAGCAGCTGCCTCCATCACGGATGGAGCCCTCGAGGAGGAGGTAGCCATCATGGGTCTACCCCCTCCCGGAGGAATCCGGGGAGAGTGACTGCCCTGCTGTGCCAGCGACTGCATCCGATGCTTGGATGGAGCCGGTGTGATTTTGGGTGTGGGAACAATGCTGCCGGGCTGAGCCAGCAGCTGCCTCCGCTGAACTGATGGAGCCAGTGACTTGCTGGGCAAGGGCAAGGGAAAGTTAGCGTATGCCAACAGCGGCATCCGAAGCGTGGATGGAGCCGAAGAGACACTGGGCAAAGGCACGTAAGCGGCTCCAGCAGCCGCCGAGGCAGGCAATGGAGCGGCAAGAGCCCTGTTCGACCCGCAAGGGGGAAAAACTACCTTACCTTGCTCTTCCTCTTTGCAACTTTGGCCTTCTTCCTAGAAGGGCCTGAGTTCGAGCTCGACTTCTTCCTCTTCGACTTCTTTTTCTTTTTCCTCATCTCCCGGTCACTGGAGTCTTCCGACGATGAAGAGCTGGAGGACGAGGTAACGTCCGAGGAAGACGAAGAAGAGGAGGAGGTATCCGAGTCCTCTGAATCCTCTGCCACCAACATGGGGGCTTGCAATTGTGCTACCGGGGTGACGGGTTGCATGAAATCATGCAGTAGCACAACGGAAGGCGCGAGTAGTGACCCACGTGAGGCAAACCAGCCAGAAAACTGTTCTTCTTGCTGCATGGGTGATCTGAAGGGCGTCCTTGGCACCGTCCACACAATGGAGTCGGGGTCTGAAGAGCACGTGACTCGTCTTTCTTTGTCTTGATCGCCCCCTGAAACCGCTGTACCTGAAAAGCACTGCCACGATGGGGGGGGGGGAGAGGAGCTGGTGTTCCTGACCTCCCCCACACCGGGTCCTCACTCGAGACGGGTCCTGCGGGCACCAGAACCTTGTCTACAGAAAGCACTTCCGTCACAACAGCAGACTCCACACTCGTCTGCGTAGGCACAATGCAAATAGATTTATTAAAATTAGACTCATGGGGAACAGCAATGGGCTGTTTCCCCGCAACGGACTTACCTAGTCCCTTACTCTGGTTTGGGGAAGGGGAAGGGGAACCGCTCTCCAAAGGAGCTGAAGGAGACGTTAACGGCGAACCGAGACTAGTCTTCCTCAGCTACCGCTTCGATGCCTTCTTCTTCTTTGTACCGAATAATGTCCACTGAAGTACCGGCCAGGACGCACACTCCGGACACGTGGAAGTAGGCGAGCACACTCTGCCCCGACACGTGGAGCACAACGTGTGCAGATCAATATTCAACTTAGAGAGCCATGCCCCGCATGACTTACCGGCCTTGGGCCCGTAACAACGACGTTGGGATTCCATAAGGGAATTCACAAGCAACACAAGTAACACAAGGAAGGGATATGAACTGGAAAACACAAAGGGAACACGTGAAACACAATGGTGGGTCAGACGGGATGTGAGAGAGAGCGGCGAGATGTTATCTACGCCACGACCAGATGCTTACTGGCGACAAAGACCTAGTAGCGCACCCACGCGCTGAACCCGGGTTGCCTCAGGGCACGTATCCATCCGCCACGGAGGGACCCGACAAGGGAAAACAGAGATAGTGGGAACTGCGCAAAATTCTTGGTCAGTTAGGGAGGAGATCCCAGATACTCCTAAGAAAGTAGTTCGAGGTAAGTACTGTTAGGAAAAATACAAATTACTTAAAACTTGTGATTTCTTCCATCTAGCTGTCCAAAGCTTCCTTTCTTTCATCTGGCTGTCCAATCTCTCAATTTTTACCCCTTAGTGCAACATTTGGGTTCACCAATTACACATGGGTACTGCATGGCCTCCAAATCCCTAGCATTGGGTCACAAGGGCCAGATTTATAAACCTAAGCTAATTCAAATGGAGACGATAAAGGATTTGAGAACCTCTCTGCAGTAGATGGGCAGGTCGTAAAAGAGGGAGAACATTTTGGTCTTTTACCTTGTAGGTACAATTAATTGTGAGGCAGGAGTCCGGAGAAGGTTAAGAAAGAGAATTGCTGAAATGTGGACAAAAAAGAAAGACATTGCCGTACTATTGGTAAATAAAGATGCCTTATCAGTAGAAAGCAAACTAATATAATGGATGTTTGCAAGGTCTTTACTATTCTATGCACCATAAATAGTGCTACAGTCAATAAACATGGAAGAGATTTTGATAACATGTAACTTAAAATGATTTTGATGATGATGATTAAATTTAAGATTTTTATTATCTCCTTTCTTAGGTCGAATGCCAATCATGCTTCGTTCCTCAAATTGTGTCCTTTCCCAGTGCCGAACTCCATCTGAACTCGCTAAGCACAATGAATGTCCTCATGATCCAGGTGGATACTTCATTATTAAAGGTCAAGAAAAAGTAAGTACTAAGTAGGTAAATACAGGTTGAGACTGTTTGACTTCCAAAACGATTAGGTTCAGATCTACCCATTACAGTATAAGGTGCAACTTGACGTAAGTTAAATTGTTATAATATACTGTAAAGAGTCTCTCTAAATTGTAATAGGGTTTTGTATTTAAATTTTGCTAAATGTTTTCAAACATTCTATGTTATAGTGTAACAATTCCTCTTTAAAATTATGACCAAATAGTACTGTAATGATATAAACGCTCTAAAAAAGTTAAACCTTCCTCCTAAATATTCCCTTCCAATTGGAGTGTAGTTATTGTGAGCCTAAATATACATTGAAGGGTTATACCCAACACTACTCTTAATCTTTAGAACACTGACAAAGGATCTTTATTAACTCAACTTTTATTAAAACCTTCAAAAAGTTTCCCAAGTAAAACATATAGGTGATGCAAGGACAAAACAGACATGTATTTCCGATGATGTGTTTACATAAGTTGTATATGGAACATGGTGTATATTATTTCTATATTTTTGTAATATTTAACTTAGAAGTTAGGTATTTACTCCAATTTATTTCCCAGTTATATTTGTCTACCGTAGAACTTGTAACTCATATATGAAAAAAAATAGTCATAAGTCAATTCCAAAATATGTTTAGCTTTTATTCTTTCCCACTTATTACCTATTAAATAGCGATAGTGTATCACGTTTTCAAGGCAGGGATTTTGTTTCCATACTTGTTTAAAGGCTTCCCTTTATTTTATGTCTTTGCTCCTACTCGTATATTAACCTTACATCCTTTAAAATATGGAACATGTCTTCAGCAGAGCTAGAACAGCCTTTGAATTGGTTAACGAGGTAGCTAATGACAGGGGGTGAGTGCTGGTGAGAGTGTAACATTTCTAATCTCATGAGTAGCTTCGAGCTGACTTGCCCACCCTGGGACCTCAAGCTCTTAAAGTGGGACGTGACCCTTGTTCTCAAGGCTCTGACATGTACCCTGTTTGAGCCTTTGAGAAGATTGCCAGACAGAAATCTGACTCTCAAGACTGTCTTTTTGGTAGCCTTAGCATCAGTGAAGATAGTAGGTGAGTTGAATGATCTCTTACTTAGTCACCCATGCTGAGGGGTGGAAGGAAGTATCTTTTAGTTTTGTGCTTGGATTTATAGCGAAAACCCAAAAGCTGTCATTACATGACCCCAGGTTCAAGACCTTATTCTTCCCCACTCTACATGAAGCGTCGGGTGAGGATCAAGTGGAGATGAATTTGTGTCCCGTGAGAGCTCTGTGATGCTTTCTGAAGAGAACCCGACACCTCAGGGCTAAATGTCAGTAACTCTTCCTTAGCACTGGTAGGACCAGGAAAGAGGTGTCAAGGAACATGATTTTCTAGCTTCTTAAGATGATTTGTAAAGTTTACACCTCGACAGCTGAAAGGGTCGAGGCACCAGCGAGGATCAGAGCTCACAAAAGTCAGGGGTATAGGTCCCACCCTATCCTTTAATAGGAATCTGTCAGTAGGGGTTGAAGGTTGGGGTGTGGAAATGCTAAACCATCTTCACAGCCTTCTACCTAAAGGAGTATACCCACTAGTTCTATTACACCTTTTGTGCCTGTTCCTGTGGTGGCTGCTCAAGTAGCGAAGCCAGCCCAGTTCCCATATGAGATGATAAATATCTCACTATTGCGGATGAAGCAGTTGAGGTATTATTTGCTGAATCTGACTTGATTTTGATAAGCTACAGTTATCCATTCGTTTGTAGGATCTTCTCTAACAAGGGGAAGGATGGTGGTATTTATACCAACCCATTGATCATCATACGCAAGGTATATTATTCCGGACTGCTATCCCCTTCAGGGAAAGGGATCTTTCTTTTGACCACATACCAATTTTCTTGGACAGGTCAGGCCCTATCAGTATAGTATTCATCCTTATGATAGACAGGTTGCTGAATTCAGCTTCTTAGAGGACCAGGCAGATTGACACTACCGGGAAAAAAACCCACCAAGCAATTTAAAGGATGAAAAGTTTGTTTATGCATAGGAAGAAATAACATATTTTGAAAGTAATTTGTATTTTTCTTATGCATACAAACTCAAGTCCTTTAAAGTTGAACTTCCCATCCCAATCACCTCTCAGTTGTGAGCCAAAGGCCAATAGTGATATGATTCTGACAGGTGAAGGATCAGGATTTCTCGCCTGCTCTCGCCACCTGTCGTTAACTACCTCGTTAATGAATTCAGTGGTCATTCCAGCTCTGTGCAGACATCTTTTCCCTATTTTAAAGGACTCAGGTTTGTATAGCTAGAAAAAATATAAATTACATTTAATTCTTTTTTTTTTTTTTTTTTTTTGTATTTTCAGGTCATCCTTATCCAAGAGCAGCTCTCAAAGAACAGAATGATTGTGGAAGAAGACAAAAAAGGTGGTTTAACTTGTCAGGTAACTTCTTCAACACATGAAAAGAAGTCTCGCACAAATGTCATAATAAAAAATGGGAAGTATTATTTGAAGCATAACACTCTGACAGACGATGTTCCTATTTGTATCGTTTTTAAAGCCATGGGAGTTACAAGTGATCAGGAGATTGTGCAAATGATAGGTACAGAAGATCGTATCATGACCTCCTTTGCCGCATCATTGGAGGAATGCGCCAGATTGAACGTTTACACTCAGACGCAGGCTCTGAAATTTATTGGCAATAAAGTTCGTCAAAAGAGATTCTTTGACCGCGGTATAAAGAAGAGCCCGGTTGATGAGGCTCGCGATTTGTTGGCCACAACCATTCTTGCTCACGTTCCTGTTGAGAAATTCAATTTCAAAATGAAGTCAATATACTTGGCACTTATGGCTAGAAGAGTCATAGAGGCTCAGGGAGACACGAGGATTGTGGACGATCGAGATTATTATGGTAATAAGAGGCTAGAGTTAGCCGGATCACTTATCTCCCTCCTTTTTGAAGATTTGTTCAAGAAATTTAATGCAGAAATTAAGAAAAAATCTGATAGCATGCTGTGTAAAAAAGGAAAAGTGTCTCAGTTTGATGCAGTATCATATATGCAATCTAGACAGGACTCCATCACTAATGGGTTAGAAGTAGCAATATCAACAGGCAACTGGACCATCAAGCGCTTCAAAATGGAACGCCAGGGGGTCACTCAAGTTCTCTCGAGGCTGTCCTACATATCGGCTCTTGGCATGATGACCCGAGTGAATTCTCAATTCGAAAAGACACGTAAGGTTAGTGGTCCCAGATCCTTACAGCCCTCCCAGTGGGGCATGGTTTGTCCATCAGATACACCAGAAGGAGAATCTTGTGGTTTAGTCAAGAATCTAGCTCTCATGACCCACATAACAACAGAAGTGGACCCTGAGCCTATAATTGAATTAGCTTTTAATTGCGGAGTTGAGGATATTAATCTCCTGTCAGGAGAAGAACTGTCAAACAGAGATGTGTTTTTGGTATTTCTCAATGGTAATATCATCGGTGTTACAAGAGAGCATCGCAAAGTTGTGCGAGTTTTTCGTGCAATGAGAAGGAATGGAGTTATCAGTGGTTTTGTGTCAATTTATCCTCACAATAAACATCGATGTGTTTATATAAGTTCAGATGGAGGTCGTTTGTGCCGTCCTTACATCATTGTCGAGAGTCGCAGGTCATCGGTGACTGAGGATCACATCAGGAAGTTGAATCGAGGGTTGATGTCCTTCGATGACTTCCTTCATGAAGGACTTGTGGAATATTTGGATGTAAATGAAGAAAATGATTCTAACATTGCCATGTATGAGCATGAGATTGAGGCCAAGACAACTCATATGGAAATAGAGCCCTTTACAATCTTGGGTGTTTGTGCAGGGCTCATTCCATACCCCCACCATAATCAAAGTCCTCGTAATACTTATCAGTGTGCTATGGGTAAGCAAGCTATGGGAACCATAGGATACAACCAGAGAAATAGAATTGATACGCTCCTGTACAATCTAGTCTATCCACATCGGCCATTAGTTAAAACTAGAACAATTGAACTCATCAATTTTGAACATCTACCTGCAGGACACAATGCGATGGTTGCTGTTATGAGCTATTCAGGTTACGATATTGAAGATGCCATCGTTATAAACAAGGCGTCTCTCGATAGAGGCTACGGTCGTTGCATAGTATATCGGAATGCAAAGTGTTCTGTCAAACGGTACGCTAATCAAACATCTGATAGAGTTCAGGGGCCTCTTATGCAAGTCTTGGATACTGGGAAACAGAAACCAATTTGGAAGCATGAAACTCTGGACAGTGATGGAATAGCAGCAGTTGGTACCCCTGCATTGCCTAGGCAGGTCCTCATTAATAAGCAGATGCCAACGGTGACTCAACTAAGTTATACAGATGATAAGCCTACAAGGAAAGTAGAATTTAGGGACACACCCGTTGTGCATAAAGGACCAGGAACTGTTTACGTAGAGAAAGTCATGCTTTCAACAGACCCAGATGCTTTCAATTTGATCAAGATTCTTCTTAGACAGACCCGTCGTCCAGAAATCGGCGACAAATTTTCCTCCCGTCACGGCCAGAAAGGTGTAACTGGACTGATCGTGCAGCAAGAGGACCTACCTTTCTCAGACCAAGGGATATACCCTGATATGATCATGAACCCCCATGGTTTTCCATCTAGGATGACTGTTGGAAAGCTTATGGAACTGTTGGGTAGTAAAGCTGCTGCTCTTGGAGGAAATCTCAAGTATGGAACAGCCTTTGGTGGGACTCCAGTGAAAGATATCATGGAAGAGCTTGTGCGACATGGCTTTAATTATCAGGTAAGCTATTTTCTTCTACTGTAATTGTATGAATTTTATTCTGATCAATGAAATTATATAATAGTATTTTACATCACTTATTGTAGTTGGGTATAATGTATTGATAGATCAAGGTGAAGTCTGTTCAACTTTAGGATTTGCCCTGATTTAGTAATTAGACATTTTTTGTAGTACTTGGTAACAACTTTTAAGTGAAATTCTTATAGTGACAATTTTGCTGAGGGTAGGACCTACATGCCCTAAATTCCCCACGGTTGCAGCTGGGAGTCTTATCTCCCCCCAATAATCTCTTTGCTCTTCCTTTTCATCCATCTCTCTCCTTCTCCCTCCTACCTGCCACTCTCGCCACGTCGCCGCTCTCCTGGGTGGTTCGTTTAGCCCTAGAATTATGTTACCATTGCTTTATTACCCCGGTTATTACCTTTTAGTATGCAGCTGATTCCTCAATCATCCCAAATGAATACTGTACAGTACTTCATTATTTTCAGCAAACATTGGCACCAATATACCATTTGTAGTACATTTTTCTAGAGTTGCAGTGTAAAATATACAAGAAATATGATCAGCATTAAATATATCAAAGTATGGTACTGTATTCAAGTTGAAGCCTCGACAATTAATTCTTGTTTATGATAGCTATTTCTTGATTAATTTACTATTTGTTAATTTCAGGGGAAAGACATCCTCTACAGTGGAACAACTGGTGAAGCTCTCCAGGGTTACATCTTCTTTGGTCCTGTATATTATCAGAAACTGAAACATATGGTCATGGATAAAATGCACGCTCGGTCGCGAGGACCACGGGCCGTCTTGACCAGACAGCCCACAGAGGGACGTGCTCGCGATGGAGGCCTTCGACTGGGAGAGATGGAAAGAGATTGTCTGATAGGACATGGTGCTAGGTACAACTACTTTCTTTGTGTGATATCTTTAAAATTGTAGGCTACACAAACTACACACTTTTCGTTCACTCCTTACATTAATATTATCGATACCTAAAGAGTTTGTGAAATCTGAATAATGCGAGCTTTAATAAAGTTTTTGAAGTGTTCTTTTGCCCCTTAGCTGTACCTATAGTTTGGCCTTCTGCATTACCTCTGTTACTGCTTTTGTTCTTCCATTTTGCTGTCCAATCTCATACACATACATCATTGGAATCGCAAGGGTTTCCTTCAAATTGTACCTCGGCTCTGAACGACCCTCCCACCCCAAATTCAATACATCCATTTTCTTTAGCTAGATAATATCATTTTTTCTTTATCACTCTAAGCTGAAGTAATTTTCTAGAGTTAATTTATTGTTTTATTGACGATCCTTGTCAGACAAACCTCAGATATTTTCCTTTTATATAAAGTTGAAATTTTTCAGCAATTGTGTATCTGTGTTACTATACATATGTAGTTTTAAGCTTTGGATTTATAACTAAAAGATTCAGAGTAAATGCTAAGAGAATTTGCAGAAATTTTGTGTAATGCTTTTCAGTCTTTGAAAAATAATCTTGAAAGTATCTTTCTATTTGAGACATGAAAAATTTTTTATAATTAAAATCATTTATACGTGTCAAAATTAATATAATAGTAATTTTGTTTTGAATTCAATTGATATTGTAATAAGTTTATTAATTTTACCATAAACAGTATGAGTGTTTAGAAAGACTACAGCAAAAATTCTCGATTATTGAGGTTTAACATATTTTTTTTTTTCATTTTCCCGTGGCCGATAGCATGCTCCTTCTGGAACGCCTGATGATTTCCTCCGACGCTTTTGACGTGGATGTGTGTAACTCCTGCGGCTTGCTCGGCTACTCGGGATGGTGCCACTATTGCAGGTCCTCAGCGAATGTTTCCTCCATCCGAATACCATACGCATGCAAACTTTTGTTCCAGGAACTTCAGTCTATGAATATAGTGCCACGTTTGAGACTAGAAAATTATTGCACTTGATAATGTTCACTAATTGAATTTTATACAGTATGATGTCAATGTGTGTCTTATTTATATCCCTGTTTACGGTGGCTTTTGGAGTACTTACCGGATTTCCCTGTTTTTCTTTGTTTTTTAAATCAATTGTTCTCACATTGAAGTAGAAATTTTTATTTTTTCTATTCATGCAATGACTAATGGTTTAAGGAATCTTTTAAACAGTATATACCCATTTATTGGTTTGGCCTTGTAGAAATAATATAAAATTTTCAATATTAAACTTACCCGATAATCATGTAGCTGTCAACTCCGTTGCCCGACAGAATTCTATGGAGGGATACGCCAGCTATCACAATACTAGAAGGGGGTGTATTTACCAGCGCCACCTGTGGCCAGGTACTCAAGTACTTCTTGTTGACACCTCCTCAATTATTCCTCTGTCGTGCTTCCGGCAAGACGTTCTGGGATACGCTTATGTTCTTGGAGTATTTTCACGACTTTGGTGAAGTATTTCTCTTTGATTTCGGCTGTCGCTTTACTGGAAACTTCTATATTAGCTTAGTTAGCTTTTGGAATTAATTTGATTAATTATGGTGACGAGAGAGTATGAACTCTCGTTCACCTTTCAATGGCCGACCCTTCCCTTAGACGGAAGTGTTGGTGTCTAAGAGAGTATAGACTCTCTTTCTTAATTTTGCTTAACAAAAGTTATAGATTTATTTTATATCTCTCCGCCTCTTATAGGCCTCTTCGATTAACTTCCTTTTATTATAAACTCATTAAAATTATTTTTTATATTTGTTTATATTCGACCTTCCTAATACTGTAGTAGGCGGTCTTTTACCGAAGTTAATAAACTTTGAGCCCGTCATTTCGGTTTTACCTGTTAACATATTATGCTATTTTAATGTTTTTGAGAGAATTTCTTTGATAGTCTCTACTGTTTTCAAAGTTGAACTAACGTTTTGTTTTGTCTCTGCAGTTGTTGACGTTCAGAACGTTCAACTTGCACTCTATCGTTACGATAGAGAAAGAATGTTCACGGTTTCACGTTGCAGTAAGAGTAACCGTGTCTAGCGTTTTGTTCATTCTTTCTTAACTTAATGGTTTTGATCCTAATAAGGGAACTTTTCAGTTTTTTCCTTTAACAATAATATGTTTTAACGATATATATGATTGGGCTCTTCTCTCAGGTTCTAAGTCAAGAGAGAGAGAGAGAGAGAGAGAGAGAGAGAGAGAGATAGAGACGGAGGGAGAAAGAGGATAAACGTTTCATTCAAGCCTGCCAGGCGTACGAGTAACGTCGTTATCGTTTTTGCTCTTCTCCCTAGTCTCTTTAGGGGAAGAAACTAAACGTTTCTAGAGTGATCTAGTGTTTAGTCTCTTTCCAGCCACTGAATTATCTTTCATTAGATTTTTCTGTTACATTGTAATTCTGTTTTCGCAATTACTAACTTTGAGAAAGGATAGAATTGCGTATTTCAGGTACAAACCACTTAAAGTTTCGAGTTCAGTGAAATAAGTGCAAACAGAAATCAAAGTGATAAGTGATTAGTGCGTGAGGGTACTTTTGTGCGCGCCAGTCGTTCTCCCAGTCCGGGACCTCTTGCAAGCTCCCAAGCCCAGGGGAGAAGCAATGTCGAAGGGCATAAGGGTTCAGCAGGCCTTGATCGGCGCACAGAAGTATCCTCGGTGGTTGTGGGCGTGTCTTACCGAGACCGTCACTCCCACCCGCAGACGATTGAGCCCTTATTTTGCTCGTCTGCAGAAGAGATTAGGGGAGAAAATAAAGGCAGAGTATCGCTGGTCTCAGGTCTCAAGACCTCTTAAACGTTAAGTCCAGACCTATGCCAGACGTACGAAGTTAAAGTTCACAACCCGAATGCAGTCATTGGGTTAGCTCTGACTCTCCTCAGTCATCAGTTGATTACACTCCGCCTAAGAGGAGTAAGGTTCTGCCTCAACAGATCTCTGCTGTTAAGGCTTTACCTCAGCAGACCTTAGTGTCTGCCGACCCCAAGTTGACTCTACTGCAGTCCATACATGATACAGTCACAACTTTTGGTCTTGATGCGTGAGTGTCGGGCTGAGAGTGTTGCGCCTCCGCCTCCGCCTACACTCCCCCCCGCCTATGATCGCTCCGCCTGATCGCAGTACCATCTGCCAGGCGTACGATGTTGTGGACTCTACTACAGTCCATGCAAGCACAGCTTTCGGACTTGATGCGTGAGTGTCGGGCTGAGAGTGTTGCTCCTCCGCCTCCGCCTACACTCCCTCCACCTACACTCGCTCCGCCTGATCGCAGTACCACCTGCCAGGCGTACGATGTTGTGGACTCTACTACAGTCCATGCAAGCATAGCTTTCGGACTTAATGCGTGAGTGTCGGGCTGAGAGTGTTACTCCTCCGCCTCCGCCTACACTCCCTCCGCCTACGCTCGCTCCGCCTGATCGCAGTACCACCTGCCAGGCGTACGATGTTGAGCCACGTGCTGAGTTTGCTGTTCCCTGTGGTGTTCAGCCTCCGCCTTCCTTAAGGCAACCTTTACAATGGGATCAGGAGGATTATACCTCTCTTCCTCCGCCTCCACTTGCTGCTCCACCAGTGATGCAACACTCGGTTGAGGTACAACAACCTCTCCCGTCCATGAGTCAGTCTCCTCAGCTCTCGCTGCAGCGAGCTCAACCCTCCACAAGGCAAGCACCACAACACCTTAGCCTTGCGCCTCAGGAGCCTCAGCTTGCGAGACATTTACCTTGTTCTGCGCAGCCTCTTCCTCATCGCGCTCCGCTCACACCACAGGAACTGGAACTTGCTACTCCGCTTCCGCCAACCGCTCAGCAAGCGCAACCCTTGTGTTCAACCACTCATGCTAGGAGTCAGCCTCCTCCACCCATGCGCCTTCCTTCTGCTTGTCTTTTATTCAGCCTTTGCAGACTGAGCCTCAGGTGTTCCCTCAACGGAGTCTTGAAGAGGAAACCACAACTATTGTTGTTCCAGCTCGTTCTGACTCTGCTGTTCAGCATACCTTACCTCCATTTTCATACCATGGTTTAAACCCCATGCAAGCATGCATAAAGCACTCTAGCACTGGTCATGGAATTTCTGAGAAATGTTAAACGCCATGCACACGCTCTGCTTTCCTTACAGCAGGCTCTGCTTACTACATGCTCAGCATACAGCATGCTCTGCATTCAGCATGCTCTGCATACAACATGCTCTGCATACAGCATGCTCTGCATTCAGCATGCTCTGCATACAACATGCTCTACATACAGCATGCTCTGCATACAGCATACTCTGCATGCATCATGCTCTGCATACCTTACCGCATGCTTCTCAACACATCTTGGGTTGTTGCCAACTCACTAGACTGTCAAGCAGTTTCATAACGTTGCCTTCTAGTCTGCTGCTTTTGCACCAGTGAACCCTCACTCAGAGAACTTAGCTTTTCTAGGATAAGGTCCCTGTAGATGAGAAAGTTCTTTTCTCCCTCCTTCTGATATTCCCTTGAGGACTCTGTCATTTGGAGGGAGCCTTTAGCTGCATAACCTCTTATGGACTTTTATTTAAGCATAACATGCTTACAGGGAAGGTGATGGTTCCACTTCAGTCGCTAATCCCGTCTGTTACCACACCTGCTCCCATAGACCTTGAGCTGTGTTGCATGACATGCAGTCCAAGCTTAGTCCTTTTTAGAGGATTTTTTGTTTACGGAGTCAATGTGTCACGGGGAAGACGTTCAACAACCAACAGAAGTGACTTGTTGTGACGCAGTGCGGCAACCTCAGCAACCCGTTAAGGAGTTGTCTGTACGACCCAGACAGTCTAGACAGATTCGGGTTGTCACTGTACTTCCTCTCTTGCCCATGATTGACAGTTTACAGACTGTGCAGCAGTATCATGATCTTGTGTCCGGCTCCGTCAGACGACTGGCTTTTAAGAGCTCCCACAAGTCGTCGCTGTCTGGAGATTTTCAAATGGACTATGGATCTGACCAAGGAACTGGGCCTCCTGGTCAATTTTGAGGAGTCTCAGCTCGTTCCATCCCAGACCATTGTCTCCTTGGGTATGGATCTTCAGAGTCGAGCTTTTCGGACTTGTCCGTCGGCCCCAAGGATCTTCCAAGCCCTAGAATGCATCCAGAGCATGCTGAGAAGGAACCGATGCTTAGTCAGGCAGTGGATGAGTCTAACAGGGACACTTTCATCGCTGGCCCTGTTCATCGAGTTAGGGAGACTCCACCTCCGCCCCCTTCAGTATCATCTAGCTGCTCACTGGATAAAGGACATGACGCTAGAGACGGTCTCAGTTCCTGTTTCCGAAGAGATGAGGTCTACTCTAACGTGGTGGAAGAACAGCATTCTTCTCAAGGAAGGTCTACCATTGGCTGTTCAGACCCCCGACCACCGTCTCTTCTCGGACGCATCGGACACGGGCTGGGATGCGACACTGGACGGACAGGAATGCTCGGGAACATGGAATCAGGAGCAAAGGACACTTCACATCTATTGCAAGGAGTTGTTGGCAGTTCATCTGGCCTTGATAAACTTCAAGTCCCTCCAGCTAAACAAGGTGGTGGAGGTGAACTCCGACAACACCACAGCCTTGGCTTACATCTCCAAGCAGGGAGGGACTCATTCGAGGAAGTTGTTCGAGATCGCAAGGGACCTCCTCATTTGGTCAAAAGATCGAAAGCTCACGCTGGTAACGAGGCTCATTCAGGGCGATATGAATGTCATGGCAGATCGCCTCGGCCGGAAGGGTCAGGTCTTCCCCACAGAGTGGACCCTTCACAAGAATGTTTGCAGCAGACTTTGGGCCCTGTGGGGTCAGCCAACCATAGATCTATTCGCTACCTCGATGACCAAGAGGCTCCTCTTGTATTGTTCTCCGATTCCAGACCCAGCAGCAGTTCGCGTGGATGCCTTTCTGCTGGATTGGTCCCATCTCGACCTGTATGCATTCCCGCCGTTCAAGATTGTCAACAGGGTACTTCAGAAGTTCGCCTCTCACAAAGGGACACGGCTGACGTTGGTTGCTCCCCTCTGGCCCGCGAGAGAATGTTTCACCGAGGTACTACAATGGCTGGTCGACGTTCCCAGGACTCTTCCTCTAAGAGTGGACCTTCTGCGTCAACCTCCACGCTCTTCGTCTGACTGCCTTCAGACTATCGAAAGACTCTCAAGAGCTAGAGGCTTTTCGAAGGAGGCAGCCAGAGCGATTGCCAGAGCAAGGACGACATCCACTCTCAGAGTCTATCAGTCTAAATGGGAAGTCTTCCGAAGCTGGTGCAAGGCCAATGCAGTTTCCTCAACCAGTACCACTGTAACCCAGATTGCTGACTTCCTGTTACATCTAAGGAACGTAAGATCCCTATCAGCTCCTACGATCAAGGGTTACAGAAGTATGTTGGCAGCGGTTTTCCGCCACAGAGGCTTGGATCTTTCCTCCAACAAAGATCTACAGGACCTCCTTAGGTCTTTTGAGACCTCAAAGGAACGTCGGTTGTCCACTCCAGGCTGGAATCTAGACGTGGTCCTAAGGTTCCTAATGTCATCAGGATTTGAACCGCTCCAATCAGCCTCTTTTAAGGACCTCACATTAAAAACTCTTTTCCTCGTGTGCTTAGCAACAGGTAAAAGAGTAAGTGAGATCCACGCCTTCAGCAGGAACATAGGTTTCACATCTGAAACGGCTACATGTTCCTTGCAGCTCGGTTTTTTGGCTAAAAACGAGCTTCCTTCCCGTCCTTGGCCTAAGTCGTTCGAGATCCCAAGCCTGTCCAACATGGTGGGGAACGAACTGGAGAGAGTACTTTGCCCAGTTAGAGCTCTTAAGTACTATCTAAGAAGGTCAAAACCATTACGAGGACAATCAGAAGCCTTATGGTGTGCTATCAAGAAGCCTTCTCTACCAATGTCTAAGAACTCAGTTTCTTACTACATCAGGCTTCTGATTAGAGAAGCAAATTCTCATCTGAAGGAAGAAGACCTTGCTTTGCTGAAGGTAAGGACACATGAAGTGAGAGCTGTGGCTACTTCAGTGGCCTTCAAACAGAACCGTTCTCTGCAGAGTGTTATGGATGCAACCTATTGGAGAAGCAAGTCAGTGTTCGCATCATTCTATCTCAAAGATGTCCAGTCTCTTTACAAGTACTGCTACACCCTGGGACCATTCGTTGCAACGAATGCAGTAGTAGGCGAGGGCTCAGCCACTACATTCCCATAATCCCATAACTTTTTAACCTTTCTCTTGAATACTTTTTATGGGTTGTACGGTCGGCTAAGAAGCCTTCCACATCCTTGTTGATTTGGCGGGTGGTCAATTCTTTCTTGAGAAGCGCCGAGGTTAAAGGTTGTGATGAGGTCCTTTAGTATGGGTTGCAGCCCTGTATACTTTAGCACCTTGGGTTGATTCAGCCTCCAAGAGGAACGCTGCGCTCAGTAAGGAAGACGAACTTAAAAAAGAGGCAGAGTAACGGTTCAATTCGACTTCCTTACCAGGTACTTATTATTTCATTGTTATTTGAGATAACTGTTATATGAAATTTGGGATACTTGGCTATCCTTTAATCTTGTACACTGGTTTTCACCCACCCCCCTGGGTGTGAATCAGCTACATGATTATCGGGTAAGTTTAATATTGAAAAATGTTATTTTCATTAGTAAAATAAATTTTTGAATATACTTACCCGATAATCATGATTTAATTGACCCTCCCTTCCTCCCCATAGAGAACCAGTGGGACAGAGGAATAATTGAGGAGGTGTCAACAAGAAGTACTTGAGTACCTGGCCACAGGTGGCGCTGGTAAATACACCCCCTTCTAGTATTGTGATAGCTGGCGTATCCCTCCATAGAATTCTGTCGGGCAACGGAGTTGACAGCTACATGATTATCGGGTAAGTATATTCAAAAATTTATTTTACTGATGAAAATAACATTTTTGTGGTGGAAAAAGTTGCCGCTAACCTTACAGAAAAGGAGAGAATTCCATTAGAAAACCAAGGACATGGAAATTGGAAGAAATCAGTCATAAATTTTGGCATTACAATAATGGGAAATTCCTCAATACTTGAAATATTATTTTTCAAATATTACTTTACAGTTGTCCCTATACAGATACAAACCTTCATCCTTTAATAGGAGTATGATATCAGCACAGCTAGAAACTTGTCTGTTAAAAGTTAATAGGGGTGGAAGCTGAAGTTCCGACCACCTGCCACCTCACTGAGAAGCCACTTTGACTTCAGCTGCCGAGAAGTACAGACTTACTTTCGGTTGACAAACTTGGCCTCTTAATAATTTTTCTTTCTTTACAATTTGATCGTGTGTATACGTCTCAAACTATCTACCTAACTGCACCAAGACTCCTCACTGCTGGGAGGAAGGACGCTGGCGACTGGTACAATACATGAACGTACACTTCCGGAGTGTAAAGTGATGTCAGGCAGGGCAGCCGGTCAGACTACGGTGTACCCCAAAGCCAAAGCAAGCCCTTCAAAGGAAGGCAACCGTTTTACCCCGTACAAAAATGGAAATAAAAGCTTGTTAATAGAAGTACAGTAGTACCTGTTATAAAAAACGACGTGTTGGCTAGTAGTCTTGCCCTGGAATTCCCTAGACAATGATGCAAGACTTTCATGAGCAAGCCTAATGTTAACCCCCATTCTTATGTCCTGCTTGCAAGGGGTATGACTGTCAGCCTTCCTCTTGCGAGGATTGTAGGGAGTGGTCGGCCTCCCAGTGGCAGGAGTTCAGCAAGAAGGGGAATTAGAAAAACAAGCTAGATTCCTCCCATTCCAGTCGACAAAATACTTTTTAAAATTTAGGATGAATGACTTGCTACAATTTAACCTCATTGTTCAACTACAAGTCCCAATTCTGGGTGTTATGGCCAAAATTCCATAAATCTACATCCACTTGAAATTTAATTTAAAAGGGAATAAAGAATTATAATTTATGATTATCAATAAGTATTCATGAGATTACACAGCCTTAAGTACACTACGAATATCTTGAGACATTTAAATGCGATGCCCAAATAAAATATTCTATGGAAGGTAGGTGAAAATAACATAATTATTGGTTAACTTCAAATATAAGAATTAAGTATTATTATTGCTGTCACTTCAAGGTGACTTAGGCAGGCTGTTCTTTGAGAGAAGATGAAAAATCATCTTGTAATCGCATCCCATTAGTATTTAATATTTAGAAATCGAAGGGTAATACCTTCTAGAGCCAAGTCTCTTGGTAGTACAAGTTGGAGAACTTCAAATTACTTGAAATTATGATTACCGTTTTTGGTGCTGTACTTTAAAATCTACTGTTCGCCAACCCTTCTTACAACACGTAGAAAGGTCACTACACCAGCTGTAAGCACTACATGATGGCCTCTGCAATGTTCTTTTGGCACCTAGGCTATAGATGCAACTACTTTTATCCCTTCAACATACCTCCTTTCCCACTTAGTTTCTTACATTTCGTTGTCTGACTCCTAAACTTTTACTACATAGTGCACCTTTTGGGGTATTACCCTTCTACATGGGTTCTGAATGGCCTCGCAGAGTCAATTGCTGGGTCTCGTGGCTCAAATTCATAAATCTGAATCCTTTCAGCCAGTATATATTCCCTCTCTCTACCACTTCCTAATTAAACCTCTCACTGTATTCTTAGCTAGAAACTTTTCCAGTTTCTACCCACATCAAAATCTCCCGTACAGTAGGTTTCCATTCAGGGTCTATGTTTCAAAAGCATTGGGTAGTAAATGCCTCTTATTATTATTATTATTATTATTATTATTACTTGCTAAGCTACAACCCTAGTTGGAAAAGCAGGATGCTATAAGCCCAGGGGCCCCAACAGGGAAAATAGCCCAGTGAGGAAAGGAAAGGAAGGAAAATAAAATATTCTAAGAACAGCAACATTGAATTAATATTTCCTATAGAAACTATCAAAACTTTAACAAAACAAGAGGAAGAGAAATAAGATACAAGAGTGAGCCCGAGTGTACCCTCAAGCAAGAGAACTCTAACCCAAGACAGTGGAAGACCATGGTACAGAGGCTATGGCACTACCCAAGACAAGAGAACAATGGTTTGATTTTGGAGTGTCCTTCTCCTAGAAGAGCTGCTTACCATAGCTAAAGAGTCTCTTCTACCCTTACCAAGAGGAAAGTGGCCACTGAACAATTATAGTGCAGTAGTAAACCTCTTGGGTGAAGAAGAATTGTTTGGTAATCTTATATCAATCATAAGTCTTTGCTCTTATTACTAATAGGAGTCTAGCTACAGCGACTTTCTTTCTGCTCTCATGATTCTTTTTTCAGTCCTTTCTACAAGTCAAACTAACGTAATTCAAGCAAGTTTCTTAAATAAGAATAGATGTGTTTTCAGAGTGAGTTGTTCTCAAATTGGAATTTCTAGATGTCCACCATGATTAACTTTAAAAATCAGCTTACAAAACCCACCCCGTATAGCTACTCTCCATTGTTTTCCAGTCAGCTGATCTTGCTAATCTCTGCAAACTATCCTACATATTACCGCTAGACTGTTATTGGGTCCTTTGACCTGCCAGATAGTGCTGCATTGGATTCCTCTCTAGTTATCGCTCATTTTTACTTCCCCTACACATACACTGAATAATCAGGCGTATTCTTCACACATTCTCCTCTCCTCATACGTCTGACAACACTAAAATAGCCAAAAAATTCTTCCCTTAAGGAGTTAATTACTGTACTGTAATTGTCCAGTGGCTTCTCTCCACTTGGAAAAGATAGGAAAGACTCTAGCTATAGTAAGCAGCAATTCTAGAAGGACACTCTAAAATCAAACCGTTGTTCTCTAGTCTTAGGTAGTGCCATAGCCTTTGTACTATGGTCTTCCACAGTCTTGAGTTAGAGTTCTTTTGCCTGAGAGTACACTCAGGCACACTATTCTATGTTCCCTTATTTCCTTTGCTCACTGGGTTATTTTTTCCTGTTATTATTATTATTATTATTATTATTACTACTACTAGCTAAGCTACAACCCTAGGTGGAAAAGCAAGATGCTATAAGCTCAAGGGCTCCAACAGGGAATAATAGCCCAGTGGGGTAAGGAAATAAGGAAATAGATAAACGATATAAGAAGTAACGGAAATCAAAATAAAATATTTTAGAAACCTTAACAATATTAAAACATATTTGATTTTTAAGCTATAAAAGGACTTATGCAAGCCTGTTCAACATAAAAACATTTGCTGCAAGTTTGAACTTTTGAAGTTCTACTGATTCTACTACCCGATTAGGAAGATCATTCCACAACTTGGTAACAGCTGGAATAGAACTTCTAGAGTACTGTGTAGTATTCAGCCTCATGATGGAGAAGGCCTGACTATTAGGGTGGAATTGTCCAGGAAGATCTGAATGTAAAGGATGGTCAGAATTATGAAAATCTTATGCAACAGGCTTAGTGAACTAATTGAACAATGGTACCAGAAATTAATATCTAGATCAGGAATAAGAAATTTAATAGACCGTAAGTTCTTATCCAACAAATTAAGATGAGAATCAGCAGCTGAAGACCACACAGGAGAACAATACTCGAAACAAGGCAGAATGAAAGAATTAAAACACTTCTTCAGAATAGATTGATCACCCAAAATCTTGAAATACTTTTTCAATAAGCCAATTTTTTTGTGTAATTGAAGAAGACACAGACCTAACGTGTTTCTCAAAAGTAAACTTGCTGTCGAGAATCACACCTAAAATTTTAAAAGTCATATAAAGTTAAAGAAACATTCTCAATACTGAGATCCAGATGTTGAGGAGCCGCGGTCCTTGACCTACTTACAGTCATAGTTTGAGTTTTGTTAGGATTCAACTTCATACCCCATAATTTGCACCATGCACTCATTTTAGCTAGATCTCTATTAAGGATTCAGCAACCCCAGATCTACACGCAGGAGATGGAATTGATGCAAAGAGAGTAACATCATCTGCATATGCAACAAGCTTGTTTTCTATACCAAACCACATGAAATGTGTATACAGTATTGTATAAAAAGTAATGAGCCAAGAACACTACCCTGAGGAACACCAGATATCACATTCCTATATTCACTATGTTGGAGCCATTAGGCTTATCGCATCCTGCTTTTCCAATTAGGGTTGTGGTTAGTAATAATGATAATTTCTGCACTTATACCCACATACCAAAATACTATTAAAAGAAGTAATTCAATACATATTTGTATTTTTATTTAAACTTCTTAAATTCTGTATTTCTAAGAACTGTCCACTATTATTCTCTCTTTAGAGTAAATAAACATAAAGATTGGGAATCTGTGTTTTATATAAACTGGATTTATCTACTTGGCTATGCATAAGTATAAGAGGAAGCTGTCAAAATCTATTGTTTACAATAAGAGGAGAATGATGAGGACAACTTTTAAAATGAAACGACTAAAATTTAAGCGAAGCTAAATATTTAGAAGGATTTCAAAATTCAAGAAATGGGAAAATACAGGCATGCAGTATACAAGAAACTTGAGAAAATATTGAGGTTTAGATGGAAGATCAGAAAAGACAAATAATCATTTCAGATAGGCTAGATCTCAAGAAATTCTGAAACTTATAAAAATAATCAGTTTCTCTTATGTTTACTATATTAAATTGCAATGTAATGTTTTGTTTCATTTTACATCTTCAAACCCGTACGTTAAGTTCAAATTATTATTATTATTATTATTATTATTATTATTATTATTATTATTATTATTATTATTATTATTATTATTTTTATTATGAATAGCTAAGCTACAACCCTATTTGGAGTAGCAGGATGCTACTGTATAAGCCCAAGGGCTCTACCAGGAAAAAATAGCCCAGTGAGAGAAGGATATATGTAAACTGTATGAGAAGTAATGAATAAAGAATTGGAAATAGCTTAAGATCAGTAATTCTGAGGTTCCACCGTTTCAACTGTCTGGTTATAAAGATTAACATAAATGGAACTTTTAAAACATGAACTTTCTTGAATATACCTTTCTCACTGCACATGTAATTGTGTCTGAAATTCAATAAACTACATCTATGTGTGGTTAATGACACTTGTTTGCATTATACAATAAACTCGGTCGAGTTAAACATGGAGATGCATTACCGTAGACTTTATTTCGTTTTGTAATTTATACCAATGACTACAAGCTGTGAGGGATATGTTTTTCCCATAAAAGTATGCTATTCCCAAGTGAATGAATGCATGATTGGTAATTATCTGGCATCGTAACATCAATAAATTATAAACTAATACATATGGAGTCACATAATGCCACTAAGATAAGCGTTTCTGTTCGCATTTATATATATATATATATATATATATATATATATATATATATATATATATATATATATATATATATATATATAATATATAAATATATATATATATATATATATATATATATATATATATATATATATATATATATATATATATATATATATATATATATATATAATATATATATATATATATATATATATATATATATATATACATACATATATATGATATATATGTATATATATATATATATATATATATATATATATATATATATATATATATATATATATACACAGCATATATATATATATATATATATATATATATATATATATATATATATATATATATATATATATACATATATATATATATATATATATATATATATATATATATATATATACATATATATATATATATATATATATATATATATATATATATATATATATATATATATATATATATATATATATATATATATATTTTGCTCTTTTTATTTAAAAAATAACCTGAATTTTACCGTAATCATGAAAGATACGTTTCCTATTTTTAAAAGTTTGCGTATAAATTTAGCGACCAGGGGCTTTCCATAGGAACCTGTAGGCTGTAGGCTACCATGGTCTTCCACTGTCCTGAGATAGAGTTCTCTTGCCTGAGGGTACAATCGGGCACACTATTCTATCTTATTTCTCTTCCCTTTTTTTTTTAGAAGTTTTTAAAGTTTATCAATGAAATATTTATTTTAATATTGTTACTGTTCTTAAAATATTTTATTTTTAATTGCCCATTACTTTCTTTTTTTCCTGTCCTCGCTATTTTTCCTTGTTGGAGCCCTTGGGCTTAGAGCATCCTGGTTCTCCAACTAGGATTGTAGCTTAGCTAATAATAATAATAATAATAATAATAATAATAATAATAATAATAATAATAATAATAATAATCATTATCATCATCATCATCTGGCGTCTAAAATCGGACCTGACTTTCTACACAACTTTCCCAACAGTAATCACACAGACGAAGGGATTTAGTATTCCATCATATACCCACAATCATTTACCTGGAACAGCTTCATTAGAGGATCAAAACCCCTCTCTCTCTCTCTCCCATTCCAGTCAGCGTCCGTCAATACCGACAACAATGGAGAAAGGCAAATTAAGACATTCGTCGGAGCCTTTGAGCTTATAGTTATTTACCTCGGTATTAAATCGGTCCTTCCCACAGAGATCATCTCTCGAAGAAGAGGATTAAAAGGCGTTTCGTATCTTCTCCTTTCTCCGCTCGGGGGGAAGAATGCAGTATTTTCAGGGTTCTTCTTCATCAAAATATTTGGTCAGTGAAGCTTGAGGTTTAATTATTCGTGATCTGGAGTGAAGGGTTCGTTGTTAATGTTGATGAATCTATTAGGGAATAAATATTGACATCCGTATGCATGCGTTGTATGTAGGCTACTGCATGGCTAATATGATTTACTTTCACGTAATCATAACATCCACACATACACATTTTATATATATATATATATATATATATATATATATATATATATATATATATATATATATATATATATATATATATATATATATATAAAACCAGGATAATTTGATGTAACTTTTGTGTAAGGGGAGAAATATTATATATATATATATATATATATATATATATATATATATATATATATATATATATATATATATATATATATATGTATATATATATATATATATATATATATATATATATATATATATATATATACATATATATATATATATATATATATATATATATATATATATATATATATATATATATATATATATATATATATGAATCTGGAAGGTCCTGGCAGAAAATATACGGTTTATTCTAATTACAATTATATTAATTTTATGTCTTTGGCCTGGGTAGAGTTGTGGAAAAAAACATGCAGTTGCAATATGGAGTAACATAAAGAATAACAGCAAGTGGGTAGCCTACCAGTAGGGGCTTGAGGAATGCTACAATGACTCAAATATAAACTACAATGCATCGCATAATGTGTTTTGACGGTAGTGCACTGCTAAGGGGATGTCAAGGGATTACAGTCTATTGAATTAAAAAAAAAAAAAAAAGATTTAGGCCTATCGTATGGCCCAAGGCGACAAAAATAATAACTTAACAATGGATATCAAGCTAGAATGATAAGGACAGAAGGAAAATGCCTGTATGGTAGAAACTAGAACAGAAAAGAAACCGTGGAAATTATATGTTAAACGAGAACAGATAACAAATAAAACCTTTATTAAGACAAGAACTGCGCATCACATGACTTAATAATGCACGAAACCCGTTTGGAAAATAACTTATTTTCTGAAATTACCATATGGTTGGAGAGAGGCCCTCGGTTATAATTGAAATATAAAAACAAACTAGAAAGTGATAAATTCGAAAAAAAATAAATCTTGCCTCAGGAGGGAATCGTGTCTGAAATGTGGCGCAGATCAGCAGAGGTGGACAGGTTGAACTTCCAGGAAGTCTAGTCCTATGCTCAAAATCTTTTGCCTTATCGTAATCTATTATGGCGTAATGAGGCGTGAGTACAAGCGACGCAGAGAGAGAGAGAGAGAGAGAGAGAGAGAGAGAGAGAGAGAGAGAGAGAGAGAGAGAGAGAGAGAGAGAGAGAGCACAGCCTCTTGACAAACGGAATGACATGCAAAGTAAGAAGAAAAGGAAGAAAACACGGCAGTCCAGATGGCTTGATATTAAGAGCGGAAATAAAACTGGTCTCATCTAAGAGATAAGTTGAAAAGAATGGCCTCTGCTTTACACTTTGTCACTGAGGGTGATATTAATTCATATGGTTTTTTCATTTATGAATAATGTTCTACACATTGCTGGATAATGCTTATAATTCGTAGACATAGGCCTACGTTATGAAAAATTCTACCTATTCAATTAAACTGACAAACACCGGGAAGGTGTAACTCTAGGTAAAATCAGGAGTTGAACTACTAATATGGCAGAAAGGAATATGGAACGGAGGTAGTGTAGAAAGCTAAAAAGGGGTATCCCATTGTTTCACATAAAAAAGTGAGCTACCCAAGGAGGACAAAGGATTGGTAGGTGGGCACCGGGTATGATTGATGGGTTGAACAGGATGATATCGGTCTATTGTATTCCAGCCTCTCTTCCTTGGTATAGTTTGAAATGGGCTGGGGGAGTTAATAAGACCATTATTTACTTTTTTTTTTTTAATATAAACGTGAAATGATTTTAATTGTTTTCAAAATAATTTTCTAAAGTTTTGCCAAGAGGAGAAAATGATCGAGTCAAACTTATGATTATTAAATCTTAAACACAAATAATAATAATAATAATAATAATAATAATAATAATAATAATAATAATAATAATAATAATAATAATAATAATAATTGTAGATTATCACTAACTTCTCAAAAAAAGGCCCGTAATCCTTATTGTTTTATATATATATATATATATATATATATATATATATTATATATATATATATATATATATATATATATATATATATATATATATATATATATATATATATATATATATATATATATATATATATATATATATATATATATATATATTCTTAATTTGAACGTAGGAAAATCCAACAATTTTGCATTTAAATTGATCGAGATGACAGGATATATACAAAGAAACAAATATATATAGTTTGTGTAATAATAAAATAAAACTTGCTTATTTATTGTTTACTTTTTATTACGAAAATCGCACAATAATCATAATAAAAAAAACCCATTATGAGTCTGTGTCAAGATCTAATTGGGATAAGCTTCCTATAGCATACTGTTATTTATTTTCACCCAATAATCATGCTCATATCAACCATATCAAATTCATTCT
>NC_090731.1:61255944-61258444 GCF_036898095.1 Palaemon carinicauda
AGTTCACCGCAAATTTGAGCCCTTTTTTTCCATATATTTTAGTTCGTGGTGAATGATTTCTGGTATTTAAAAAAAAAAAAAAAAATCACTTAAGTTTGAATTCCAATTTAAAAGTAGTGTAAAAAAAAAAATTGATATATTGAAACTCTAGTCCACCAATAGCGTAAGTCTACGCTTTTATAATTTCCAACCTTTTAAATTTTGATTAGACGCAATTATGAGCTTTTATTCATATATTTTAGTTCATGGTAAATTAAAAAAAAACTGATGGATTGAAATTCCAATTTAACAATAGTGTAAGTCTGTGCTCTCATACATTCTCGCCTTTTAAATCTTAATTTGACGCAAATTTGAGACTATTTTATATATTTTAGTATATGGTAAATGAAAAGAAAATGATAAATTGAAATTCTAGTCCAACAATAGTGTAAGTCTGTGCTTTTATAACTTCCCACCTTTTAAATCTTAATTTGACGTAAATTTTAGCCTATTTTATATAATATTAGTCAATGGTAAATAAAAAAAAGAATTGGTAAATTGAAACTAGTCCAACAATAGTGTGAGTCTGTGCTTTTATAACTCTCCGCCTTTTAATCTTAATTTGACGTAAATTTGAGACTATTTTATATATTCTAGTCCAACAATAGTGTAAGTGTACGCTTTTATAATTTCTCACATTTTAAATCTTAATTAGACGCAATTTAAGACTATTTTATATATTCTAGTCAGTGGTAAATAAAACAAAAATGGTAAATTGAAACTAGTCCAACAATAGTGTAAGTCTACGCTTTTATAATTTCCCACCTTTTAAATTTTGATTAGACGCAATTTAAGACTATTTTATATATTCTAGTCAGTGGTAAATAAAACAAAAATGGTAAATTGAAACTAGTCCAACAATAGTGTAAGTCTGTGCTTTTATAATTTCCCACCTTTTGAATCTTAATTTGACGTAAAATTTAGCCTATTTTATATATTTTAGTCATGGAAATAAAAAAATGGTAAATTGAAACTAGTCCAACAATAGTGTAAGTCTGTGCTTTTATAACTTCCCACCTTTTAAATTTTGACTAGACGCAAACCTGCCATTGTCTCTAGCTGAAGTCGCGGCCAATGTCCGCGGCTGAAATTTAGAATTTCGCGAGACCAACACCGTAAAATTACTCCTTTGAGATCACGGATAAACAGAGATCCGAAACCCCATTTTTTTCTCCACGATTAAAACACACAACTCATTTGCGGTTGGATTAAGCTTAAGTCTTATTTGGCCGAGAAGCTTCTCGTGTTTCGCTCGGGATTATTTTGTTTGTTTTCCGGATTACTTCCAAAGGGGGTGGGGGGGGGGGGGCAAAGAAGAACTTCTTGATACGCTGATATATAGTTTCAAGGTAGATTGAACTTTGGCTTGAAGCGCAGGTCCGTTTGTAGTTTGGTTTGTATTTTTGTTTTATTAGGGATGTAATTTCTTTATAGGGTGACGTTGTTATTATTATCATTATTATTATTATTATTATTATTATTATTATTATTATTATTATTATTATTATTATCATCTTGATATTGTGACGTTGAAATTATTATTATTATTATTATTATTATTATTATTTTATTATTATTATTATTATTATTTTATTATTATCTTGGTATTGTGATGTTATGATTATTATTATTGTTATTATTATTATTATTGTTGTTGTTGTTGTTGTTGTTGTTGTTGTTGTTGTTATCATGTGGATATTGTGACGTTAAGATTATTATTATTATTATTATTATTATTATTATGATTTTGCAAGAAAAATAATCTTCTAACTCCCGCCTGAAAGTAGACCATGAAGTTTTAGTGAGGAATTGTTTCTCTGAATTTTTCTCAGATCCACAGATAGAAATTAGTTGCATAATGTTATTGATAACGCGTTCGCCTTGAATTTGCATGGTAGAAGATCGATCCTGCCCGGGACCGTGAGTTTAAGCTGTTTACTGAGGAGGGCCACTGCTGTGGTTAGAGAGTTGGGCTTGCCTGGCTGACGTTCTAGTGAGCATCTATTCCGATGAAACTTGAACCGAAACTAGACACCTTTAACATTTATATAGTGTCTTTGCAGCGTCACTTTATCCCCTAATATAGCGGCCACCCACTTTTTGGCTTTTTCTCCGTTCCAGATTTTTTCGATACATATAAAACTAAAGGGGCACTCAGTAGAGCGCAGACCTCCGCCGCAGCAGCTTAATTTCTCGACCTTTTGCATGACCTCAACATGTATTAATTATCGTGGATTTTTATACACTCGAATATGAACCAGTTTGAAGTCTCTGTGACAATGATGTCCAAACTTATGGCTGATTACGTGAATTGAACATTTTGCTTGATTGTTACCTTGACCTTTGACCTTGACCTTACAAAATTTAATCATTTCCAGCGTTTTACATAACAGTTATTCCCTGCAAGTTTCATTACTCTGCGATCAAAATTGTGGCCAGAAAACCTATTCAGAAACAAACC
>NC_090731.1:61263444-61265944 GCF_036898095.1 Palaemon carinicauda
ATTATTATTATTATTATTATTATTATTATTATTATTATTATTATTTTTATTATTATTACTTGCTAAGCTGCAACCCTAGTTGGAAAAGCAGGATGCTATAAGCCCAGGGGTTCCAACATGGAAAACAGCCCAGTTAGGAAAGGAAACAAGGAAAAAATTTATTATTTTAAGAATAGTAACAACGGTAGAATAAATATTTCCGACATAAACTATAAGAACTTTAACAAAACAAGAAGAAGAGAAATAAGGTAGAAGAAAAGTGTGCCCGAGTGTACCCTCAAGCAAGAGAACTCTAACCCAAGAACAGTGGAAGACCATGGTACAGAGGGTATGGCACTACCCAAGACTAGAGAACAATGGTCTGATTTCGGAGTGTCCTTCTACTAGAAGAGTTGCTTACCAACATGTTATACATGCCAGTGTAGGCCTACTGTATATTACCTTTAAGTGAAAAAATATCATCAATGTACTGAATGTTATTGTTCCTCTATTGTATCCAATTGTATTTCGTACGGAATTTATTTTTACATTTTTGTGTGGTGGCCTGGAGGTAGCGTCCTTGCCTGGTGATTGCCAGACTGGGGTATGAGTCCCTCTCAGACTCGTTGGTTCCTTTGGTCGCGGCAACCTTACCGTCCTTGTGAGCTAAGGATGGGGGCTTTGGGGGAGCCTATAGGTATATCTGCTTAGACATCAGCAGCCATTGCCTGGCCCTCCTTGATCTTAGCTTGGGTGGATCATATGTGGTCAGTCTCTAGGGCATTGTCCCTGCTTGATAGGGCAATGTCACTCTCCCTTGTCTCTGCCATTCATGAATGGCCTTTAAACCTTTACAGTATTGTGGAATGCATCGCGTCGAGTTGAAGACTATGACTGATATCCATTCCTTGTGGTAAATACTGTTTGGAGATTTCAATGCACATCGGAAACAGAGCTTAGTTTAAAAGGGCAGTGTGGAGTGTTCAAACGATGAGGCAAATAACGGATTTTAACATAGGAAAAATCTATATGTCGTCCTGATGGATGTTCCTCAAAGGCAGCTTTCTACTTGGGATATTTCTGGCGAGTGATATACCAGAGAATTTTACCTGTAGAGGTATCACGGAGTTCTATCCTCCGGAGCGAATATCCCGAGAGATATCGTGTATACACAAAAGATGTGTTTAAAACAAGCCAGGGGTATGTATATATATATATATATATATATATATATATATATAGTAATATATATATATATATATATATGTATATGTATATATATGTAATGGATATATATATGTATATATATACACTTATATATACACATATGTATATATAGCCTACATATATATATATATATATATATATATATATATATATATATATATATATATATATATATATATGTATGTATGTATGTTTGTATTTATATATATATATATACCACACATATATATGTATATATATGTATGTACTGTACATATATATATATATATATATATATATATATATATATATATATATATATATATATATATATATAATATATATATATATATATCGTTAGCAGATGAGGGGAAGGCAAAAGTAGGTGAAAAAATATAGGAAATATTGGTAACTGACTAGATGGAAGCTATAAGGCACGCTTCTTGAAAGAACGGAGGTTATAAGAGAGAATTCCAAGTTATGCAGTGACTAAAACATTTTCACTGGTTTGAGAAAGTTTGAATTTCAAATGTTTACGTTTGAATCTTTTTTTGTTTAAAGTAGTCGTTAGTTTGATATGGTTACCTTATATATTAATTAGGTTTTGTTTCTTTGTCTTATTTGCAATCGCTATCCATTGGCCCTATAATTTGATACTCAAGGAAATATGAAAATTATAAATAACCCTAATCATAAATTCTATTCATAACCTGAATGGAACCTAGCTAGTTGTCTCGGGTTTGCCTTCTTCCATGGCTAACTGAACTCAAAAGTGAACCCAACCTCCTTGAGTGAAAAGCGTCCGAGGTTCGGTAGCCTGAACCTCGCCCTCAAACAGATTTGGAGATTAAGGTTCACAGTAGGAACAATAAAGAAAAAAAAAAAAAAGGTTCTTCGTAGGTACCAGATATGGATTGAATGTGAAATGGAAAGGGCAAGATAGACTCTATGAATTTCGGCCATATGGTCTGGCGCAGGGGCCGAGAGGCCGTTCAGCACCAAAGGACAACTGAGGGGAAAACATAAGTTTTAAGGGAAATTTCATGAGGAAGTTTAAAGTTAAAAGTGCTTAGGTTGAATGGTGGAAGAAAGAAAGAGGGAACGGAGGTGAAATAGAAAGGTAAAAAGTGGGTGTAGGTATGGACTTGCAGCTTCGTTCCTTGTTATTCAGTTTAAAGGTTTAAAGGCAACCCATGAATGGCAGAGGCAAGGAACAGTGGCAATGCCCTAGAGACTGATCATATATACATATATGATCAGCACCCAAGCCCCTTCCACCCAAGCTAGGACCCAAGGAGGACCAGTCAGTGGGTAC
>NC_090731.1:61269372-61276872 GCF_036898095.1 Palaemon carinicauda
TTTATTTTAATTTTTCATTACTTTTTATATCGTTTATTTTATTTCCTTGTTTTCTTTCCTCACTGGCCTTTTTTCCCCTGTTGGAGCTCTTGGGGTTATAGCATCTTGCTTTTCCAACTAGGATTATAGCTTGGCTATTAATAATAATAATAATAATAATAATAATAATAGTAAAAGGCTGCTCATGAATAGCAGAGGCCAGGGGACAGTGACATTGCCCCAATCTAGGACCCAGGAAGGGCCCGTCAATGGCTGCTGATGACTGAACAGGTAGAACTATATGGTCCCACAAACCCCCCATCCTTAGCTCACAAGGATGGTGAGGTTGCAGACACTAAAGGAACTACCGAGTTTGAGCGGGACTCTAACCCCAGTCTGGCTCTCTTGTAAGCTAAACCTAATTACTTAAGTTTTAATATTTTTTTTAATTTTACGGTCTTATATATGTAATTATCTGTATTTTTTCCTCCGTTTCTTTTATAAAGAAATATTTTCTTGCAATTATAGCATAGATCACCAGCCAGAGATGTTCATTATAGC
Source organism: Palaemon carinicauda (assembly GCF_036898095.1). Classification (NCBI taxonomy): domain Eukaryota; kingdom Metazoa; phylum Arthropoda; class Malacostraca; order Decapoda; family Palaemonidae; genus Palaemon; species Palaemon carinicauda. The sequence goes on from NC_090731.1 coordinate 61,269,913, forward strand.
ATACATCACCAGGCAGAGATGTTACCAATATGCCACCACAACCATTGGTATTCTACCGTGAAATGTTTATCAAGGTACAAAAGAATGAAAAAAAAAAACTTATTAAGTTGAAACGTATAATGTCCACCTCTATGACCTTTACAATTCTCTTAATATTTCCATGACAAATCGGGTGTATAATTCTCTCTCTCTCTCTCTCTCTCTCTCTCTCTCTCTCTCTCTCTCTCTCTCTCCTCTCTCTCTCTCTCTCTCTCTCTCTCTCGATGAACATCAGAAAATATATCGGTCAAATCAGGATAGCATTGTTGATTTGATTAGCGTTACAGCTGCTCTTACACTCAAAGAACACCTGTGGCACTGGGCAGGTGTAGAGGACAGAGGAGAATCAGTAAATAGGGCAGACTGTTCGGTGTATGTGCAGGCAATGGGAAAGTGAACCGTAACCAGAGTGAAGGATCCAATGTAGTATCTGTCTGGCCAGTCATAGACCCAATAATTCTCTAGAGGTAGTATCTCAACTCTCTCAGTTATCGTTGGTTCGATTTTTTTTTTTTTTTAGTCCAGGAGATATATTCCTGGAGACTCAAAATCCACACCAAGAGCTCTTATCTGTTTACGTATCTGTCGCCGGATGGAGTTGAGCTGTGAAATGCCAACAATACCAGAAAGGGATTAAATTCTTATATATAAGAAATCTGTTAAGAATCATTAAAATGCAAGTCTTGTAATCCAAGAGGGATAGGACAGCATCTTGAATAATTCTAATTGATTTATAATGCATTTTGTAATGAAATTACGTAAGTTCATCCTTACGAAAACACAGAGGGGTAGGATACAATCTTGAATAATTCTAATTAATTTATAATACATTTTGTAATGAAATTACGTAAGTCTATCATTACGAAAACACAGATGTAGGTTAAAGTTTGTTTATGATACTCATTAACCTATTCAGTGCCAAACATTCAGGAGAATCGTCATTTATGTATTACCATTTACTCTAAGTAATAGTTTATTACCTTCTGAAGTTATTCCATTCGCAGCCGTACGTCACAGCCAGTAAATAAGTTCATTGTCCCCCATTGTCAGTCAGAACAGGACACCAATACCCAGCTCGGCAGATGTTTATAGTCGTTGCTGCCTCTGGGAGATCACCCGGACGATAGACAATAAAGGCAGCGAGAACGAAAACAATGATAATACATCTTAAATATGTTTCGTGTTGTTTCAAGAGGAGTAGCGGAGGGGAAGTCCGCGAGGGGACGTATGCAAGGCCCCTTTGGAATTGGAAATCACGCCCCCCTAAGGGGTGGGGGTGGGACTTAAAAGGCCAAAAAGGAAGTCGATCTCTGCTGATGAGTTTTATCTGTTCGAGGCCGCGGTACAATGAAGTGAAAAATGAGGATCTCGGCCGGTATTATGAAAAGGAGTTGTAATGGAAGGACCTCTTTCTTTCCCTCCTGTCTTTCTCTCTCTCTCTCTTTATCCTCTATCACTGACGATGGCGAGGGGGCGAGGAGGGGCCGACTGTTTATTCTCTCAACGAAGAATGGAAATTTGTAAGTATTACTTCGATGAAAAACCTCTCTCGCTGAATGTCGTCCTTTAGTCGAAGAGGCACTTTCGACTCATACTCTTTTTGTATCTCTTTGGAGTGATGTCCAGTGTTCTCGTTGGGCCCTCGAAAGCGAAACAAAAGTCCCCCTCTTGAATAAACATTTCGAGTCTCTCTCTCCTCTCTCTCTCTCTCTCTCTCTCTCTCTCTCTCTCTCTCTCTCTCTCTCTCTATCAGTGTTTTAAAACCCTCTTCTTCCCAGTGTACAAAAGGGTTCCTCTGTCTTGTCTGCGTATAGTAGCTTCGTCGATGTATGTTATGTAGCCTCACCGTTTAGCCTTCCGCGCCCACGTCACTTTGCCTTTATGCCGGCCCACCAGATTTCCCTCTCTTCCAGACAGGCGTGGATAACACTGCTCTTAGAGAGAGAGAGAGAGAGAGAGAGAGAGAGAGAGAGAGAGAGAGAGAGAGATGTGAATATTATATTTGTTTGCCTTGGCAATTGCGTCTTTATATCAGTGACTCATAACTTTATTAGTTAGTCGTAGAAGGAGGGGTAAATATATGGGATTGAGGCCGTTCTGGACCGGGGAGACCTTTCAGTGAGGAGGTTGAAAGTTAAAAAAAAGCTGCATTGGAGGTACAAGAAATGCCTACAGTGCACCGCGGGAAGTGCATTGATGGCTTGAATCACCTACGAGGAGGTTAGCCAAGATATTTGAGCCTGGGTGTTTTGAGATTAATATTATTTACTAGTGTACGCGACCCGTAAAATGTCGGCTGAATATTCAGAGATATGCACGCACACGCACACACAGATTCAACCTATTCCACAACCTCTCACCAGAGTATGACTAGTCCCTCTCTCCCTAGCTCGAGGGACAGGGAGAAACCGAGTAGTTATTCTTAGGGCACTGTCGCTGAGAGTGACATGATATATATATATATATATATATATATATATATATATATATATATATATATATATATATAATATATATTATATACAGTATATATATATATATATATAATATATATATATATATATATATATATGTGTGTATATATATATATATATATATATATATATATATATATATATATATATATATGTGTGTGTGTATATATATATATATATATATATATATATATATATATATATATATATATATATATATATCATCAGACGTTACTAGTCCACTGCAGGGCAAAGGCCTCAGAAATGTCTTTCCACTTCCGTCTGTTTATGGTCTTTCTATGCCAGTCCACACCCGCAAACTTTCTTTGTTCGTGAACCCATCGTTTTCTCTTCCTTCCCCTGCTTCGTTTGCGATATCTAGGGACCCATTCTGTTATTCATAATGTCCATCTATTATCTTCCATTCTCATATGTTCTGCATATCTCCTTATCTTTTTCTTAACATGTTAGAATATCCTCTACTTTAGCTTGTTTTCGTATCCATGTTGCTCTTTTTCTGTTTCTTAGTGTTATTCCCATCATTATTCTTTCCATAGCTCTTAGAGTAGTAAGTAGTTTATATTCTATATTTATATATAGCCAGACACCTGCACCTTATTGTATAGGGGAGATATGTTGTTAATACTATTATCATTATTATTACTTGCTAAGCTAACAACCCTAGTTGGAAAAGCAAGATGCTATAAGCACAAGGGCCCCAAAAGCGAAAATACCCCAGTGAGGAAAGGAAACAAGGAAAATAACATATTTTAACTATAGTAACATTAAAATAAATTTTTTAAAATAAACTATAAAAAAAATTAAACAAAACAGGAAGAGAAATTAGTTAGAATTGTGTATCCGAGTGTACCCCTCAAGCAAGAGGTCTTTTCTTTTCATTTATAAGATACAAAGAATCTTACCACTATTCATATTGAAAAGTAAAATGATAAGAAATGATATTTATTATTGGTTAATATTTAGAAGGCTACTAAATAGCCCAGTGAGGAAAAGAAACAAAGAAATAGATAAACTATAAGAAAACAAATAACAATCAAAATAAAATATTTCAGGAGCAGTAACAACATTAAATTAGATCCTTCACATATAAACTATAAAATATTAAAAATACAAGAAGAGAAATTAGATAGAAAAGCATGACCGAGTGTTCCCCCAAGCAAGAGAACTCTAATCCAAGTGAGTGGAAGGCTATGCATGGTACAGAGGCTATGGCACTACCCAAGACGAGAGAAGAATGGTTTGATTTTGGAGTGTCCTCCTAGAAAAGCTGCTTACCATAGCTAAAAAGTCTCTTCTATCCTTACCAAGAGAAAAGTAGCCACTGAGCTATTACATTGCCGTAGTTAACCCCCTGAGCGACGAAAAAAAAAATGTTTGGTAATCTCAGTTTTGTCAGGTGTATGAAGACGGGAGAATGTGGAAAGAATAGGCCAGACTATTCGGTGTATGTGTAGGTAAAGACAAAATGAGCCGTAAGAGAGAGAGAGAGAGGAGAGAGAGAGAGAGAGAGAGAGATCCAATGTCAAAGGACCCTAATAACTCTCTAGGGGTAGTATTTCAACGGGTGGCTGGTGCCTTAGCTAACCTACTACCCAGTTATGACATTTTAACTACCAAACACGAGAAGACTTATTCCCCGGGGGTGGGGGGAAAGTTAGGGCTATCAGTTCAATTCTCGTGGTTTACTGTAGGCAAACGTCCTTTCCGCATCTCGGTTACACCCACTTTTTGGCCTTCTATTTAGCTTTCGTACCCGCTCCTTCCTTCTAGCTTGCTGTCCACTTTTTTTTTTTTTAAATTTAACTTCATGGCACAATTTTTGTGGCCTTGAATTCCTCCCTATTTGAACGCATGCGCTGATTAACCTACCCTTCTGATAAGGTATAAAAGTCGTATTTGCGGTTTCATATACTGTATAGATTATTAATAATAATAATAATAATAATAATAATAATAATAATAATAATAATAATAATAATAATTACTTTAAGCGCTTCATGATTATAAGGTTCTTAAATTATTTTTCCCATCTGTTACTTTATCTCCAGCGTAAATTTTAACATAATACAACAGAGGCCTATTAAGACATATCACTGATGTCATTATTTCTCCTTGATAGCAAAATAATCAAACAAATTACTAAATTATTCCCAGAAGCAACAAGTACAACCATCCAAAAAGGAACTCCTTCACCGCTAACACGATGAAAGGCATAATCGTTATTCGTCTGTTTTAGTCTTAGCTCGAACACTACCACCACCACCACCACTAACGCATCTCCGAGAGGGACTTGTAAACCCTGATTCTTAATCCAACCCAATAGAGATGCTATGAAAGGGAGCAGTGCATTAAGAGGTGGAGGTGAAAGGTAGGGGGAAGGATAGGAGAGGGGAGATAGAGGATAGGTGGTTGGGACTCGGCTAGGGACTATGGGATAGCCTGGCTTGGGTAGGATGGAAACGGCCACCTGACAGAAAGCATGATGATGATGATGATGATGATGATGGCCGCCGCCTTACATCTTCTAAACCCCGCTGATTGATAACATCTTCCACTGTGTTGAGCAGCAGAAGCAGACTTTTGAAGAGAGAGAGAGAGAGAGAGAGAGAGAGAGAGAGAGAGAGAGAGAGAGAGAGAGAGAGAGAGAGAGAGAGAAGAGAGAGAGAGAGAGAGAGAGAGAAAGCTGTCAACAACAACCTCAGGACAACACTGACTCGAGCGGATTCGAACGTGTGGGCTGGAACTCTCCGAGTCATTTTTTATTTCCCGCGATATGAAGTTAAAATTTATACATTTTCCTTCTTGGATATCGTTAAACTATTTGAATAGCGTAAATTTTACTATAGAATGATACTTTATGCATTTTATATGCCAGTGTTTTTTGAAGCTGAAGATTGTGCCAACCGACTATTGCCGTGGGTCGAAACAGAACACTCTTGAAAGGACAAAAGGCGTTACTCTCCCCCAGGATACCATGCTACCCCCAATCTCCCCCCTCCCTTTCACCACCGTCTCTCTGAGGGAAAGGCAGAGGTAGGGGGTAGGGGGGGGGGGATAGTAGAAGAAAAAGCAAAGGGGGGGGGGGGGAGAAGGCTCTTCAATAGAGTTGAGCTGCCTTTTGTATGACTAAACTTCCCCCTTTGTAGTAACCTGACATATTTAGACTTGGGGGAAACTTTGCTTCCCCGACCAGGCCTTCTCTCTCTCTCACTCTCTCTCTCTCCCTCATTCAAAACCAAATGAAGGGAATACTAATGGCTGGCAAATTGGCTGGGCGGGAGCGGGTTCCTTGCTTTGTCCTAAAAATGACGATCTCTCTCTCTCTCTCTCTCTCCTCTCTCTCTCTCTCTCCTCTCTCTCTCTCCTCTCTCTCTCTCTCTCTCTCTCTCTCTCAAGAAAAATTAATAACTAATAGGTATAATTCGTTAGAAATTAAGGATCACTATATGAACAGTAAGAAATTAAAAAGTTTCAAATCTGACAGATATGCATTGAAGTCCCATCTCTCTCTCTCTCTCTCTCTCTCTCTCTCTCCTCTCTCTCTCTCTCTCTCTCTCTCTCTCTCTCTCTAGACGAATTGATAATTGCTAAATATAATTGATTAGATATTAACGGAACACCATATCTGAACAGAAAGCTATTACAGAAGTTTCTAATCAGACAGACGTAAATTGAACTCCCGTACATATGCTCTAATAAGGTTGGCCGTGGGCATTTAGTTTAGCGTCTTTGCAGCGTTCTCTCCTCTGCGCCTACTTTTTAACCTTCAACTCTACTTCTCTTCCGGCATCCAAGATTAAAAAAAAAAATTACGAATCCCAGACAATTGAAGCGATGTTGTTTTTTCAAATTAATTTGAATTGATTTCCAATATTTTCGAGACACCTCACACGTCTAGAACTGTCGACCTAACCGCGCCAGGACTCCTCGCTGATGGGAGGAAGGACGCTGGTGACTGGTACAACACGTGAGCATACGCTACCGGGGTCTAAAGCGATGTCAGGCAGGGCAGCCGATCGGGACTACGGTCTACCCCGAAGGCAAAGCAAAGTCCTTCAAAAAGAAGGCAACCGTGCTTACGCCATACAAATGGGAAAAAATCACGTTTATAGATGAAGATTTTCGAGTAATGATAAAGTGACAGAATAAATTATTGTAGCAGCAATTCTGGGAGGAAAATCCTAAATCAAACCATTGTTCTCAAGGCTTGGGTAGTGCCATAGCCTCAGTACCGTGGTCTTCCACTGTCTTGGGTTAGAGATCTCTTGCTTGAGGGTACACTCAAGCACACTATTCTATCTTGTTTCTCTTCCTCTTGGTATTTTCAAGTGATTATTGTTTATATATGAAAGATTTATTTTAATGTTATTATTGTTCTTAAACTTTTCTTGTAGTTTTCCGTTATTTCCTTTCTTCATTTTGCTAT
>NC_090731.1:61281872-61294372 GCF_036898095.1 Palaemon carinicauda
AAAAAAACACCGTTTTTATAAAATCCATCTTATGAAATACCACATAAATCGACCAAGAGAATAATGCATTAGTCTTTTGGATGCATATTAAGCACACGCCATCGTCCCAACCCCCTGCTCAGCCTAGAAGAGGTCCCCCAAGGTGATAATTCCCAAAATGGTTGCATAATTAGGGGCCCTCTGGACGGACGGGGAAAAGGCCAAGCGAGACCGCGTCTCACGTGGTCGAAATGTCACGGAGGAGCGAGTGCTGTTGCCATTACATTAGAAGCTGCTGCTTTTTACCTTATATTACCTTAAAACTTTAAAAATTTCCTTAAATTTGAAGCTAGTAAAACCGAAATTACCTTAAAAATATCATTAGGTTTAAAAAATTACTTTGAAACCATGCAAATTACCTCAGGTAATTACCTTAAAACTTTAAACACTGGGTGGTCCTCGGGATGACAAGTACGTCGTAGGGATCGAGGACCACAAGGAGGGAGGTTTCACGGGACACGTGAAATGGGAATGACGTGTCATATGACATGTATTGTTAGGCTGCGTTGCTTCATTGTTGGAATCCTACTGATTGAGGTGTTGTGAATTTAAGGTATTAACTAAGTTGCAGCGAATGTTTTTGATGTTGAACAGGTTGACGTGTTTGTTTTTATAGTTTGTTTATGAAAGATCTATTTTAATTTAGTTGCTGTTCGTAAGATATGTTATTTTAATTGTTCACTATTTCCCCTGTTGTTTATTTCCATATTTCCTTTCCTCATTGGGCTATTTCCCCTGTTGGAGACCAAGGGCTCATAGCACTCTGCTTTTCCAACTAGGGTTGTAATAATAATAATAATAATAATAATAATAATAATAATAATAATAATAATAATAATAATAATAATGATCAAACAGGACAATGCCCTAGAGACTGACCACATATACATATGATCAGCACCCAAGCCCCTCTCCACCCAAGCTAGGACCAAGGAAGGCCTGGCAATTGCTGCTGATGACTCAGCAGGTAGACCTATAGGCTCTCCCAAACCCCCCAACCTTTGGTCACAAGAATGGTGAGGTTGCAGAGACCAAAGCCAAAGGAACTAAGGAGTTTGATCGGGACTCGAACCCCAGTATGGTGTTCACCAGTCAGGGACGTTACCACATCGGAATGACGTGTCATATGGGAACTATTGCTGAGGTGGGGGCCTTTCTCTGTTGTTAGAATCCTACTGATTGAAATGTTGTGAATTTAAGTATTAACAAACTGAGTGTTATTGTGATTAGATAGTTTAAGGAAATTGTTAGCCTTTGCTTCATGAGGATAACATTGCAATGATTTAAGTAAATTATGGGTATTGCATTACATTTTCTCCAGTAATAGAGAAGTATTAATTTGAAATCTCAAGATAGAGACGACTGGCGAAATCTAACCGTGGCCCTTTGCGTCAATAGCCGTAGGAAATGATGAAGATGATAATTGCATCACTAATATTTGTGCTAGTTTTCTAAAATTTCAAGATATAGACGACTGACGAATTCTAACCGAGGCCCTTTGCGTCAATAGCCGTAGATGATGATGATGATGATGATTGCATTACTAATATTTATGTTAGTTTTCTCTTACCTCGTAATTTTATACCGAGCCAAAACAGGCCAGTGTGCAATAGATGCAAATCGTCTTGCTGTTGTTTACTTTCTATTGGAATAAAATCGAGTATCTCAGATCTACAGTGGATTAACAAACGATACATTCAAATGAAGAGGCTTCAACTTTTAAAGTTGTTCTCAAACCATGAAATCACTACGTACTTTACGCAGTGCCCTTTAGGCAAAGTCTCTCATTGGCCCCTAGTTGTGCTCACCATTCTCTGTCTCTTTCTTCCACTCTGCTGTTCAACTTCTCCAACTTTTCTCAACGTTCTAACTCGGGCTGAATGAGCTCCGTGGTCCCATCCTCGTACCATATGGTAGAGGTGTCGTACATCTAGTTCTCACTTGCAGGAATTTCTCTCTGAACTGTCGGGATTGGAATTTTTACCTCCGCTAACGAAGATGGAAGGAGGTTATGTTTTACCCCTGTTTGTTTGTGTGTGCGTTTGTTTGTGAACAGCTTCCTGGCCACAATTTTAATCGTAGATTAATGAAACTTACAGGGAATAAATGTTATGTAAAAAGCTGGAAATAATTAAATTTTGGAAGGCCATAGTCACGGGCGAGCAAAAGGTCGAGAAATAAGCTGCCGCGGCGGATGTCTGCGCTCTACTGAGTACCCCTCTAGTTTATAGATGGTTTATGGCAGTTGGACATTCTTACGAATAGACTACCAAGTATCTACAAAAGGTTACTATGCAGCCACGATTCTACTACGACACCATTACGAAGTGAGTCAAACTCTCGCAGAATCTTACGATTCACCTGCGACAGCTAACGATTGGTCAATAGATATGAAGAACTTTATCATTTCCCTTATAGTTTGGCAAAACGTGGATCTTTATGAGTTACCCTTAGATAGTTGGGCGTTTTCTGTTGCCTCATTTTTATTGTTTTCTATTTAAGTCAAGACTTAAAAATGAGGTTTTTCAAAATCATAGGCACGTTGATTCAAAACTTGATTAGTATATATCTAATTCTTTGTATATAAAAACTCAAAATACCTTAGGTACTTTTAAAAGAAATATATTAAGGATGTAGAATTTCAATTGGCAAATATCTTGATGGCATCGAAAATCAGACTTGTGAGACTGAAAGCAAATGTCTAGGGAAAGCTGGAACAAGGAAAGAAATATAAAGCTTTACCATAAGGAAAGATTCACCACGCAGAGCTACCTAGCCATAACAAATCTCTAGTGATGCGGTGGCCTGTTGGTAACGTCCTTGCCTGGTGATCGCTAGACTGGGGATCGAGTTATTCTCAAACTCATTAGTTCCTTTGGTCGCTGAAACATCACCATCCTTGTGAGCTAAGGATGGCAGGTTTTGGAGAGCCTATAGGTCTATCTGCTGAGTCATCAGCAGCCTTTGCCTGGCCCTCCTTGGTCCAAGCTTGGGTGGAGAGGGGCTTAGGCACGGATCATATGGTCTGTCACTAGGGCATTGTCCTGCTTGATAAGGCAAGGTCCCTGTCCCTTGCCTCTGCCATTCATGAGCGGCCATTAGAATATATTTTTTATTTCTAGGTGGATGAGCTGCCAAATGATATATAAAGAACTGAGAGAAAATGAAATAGGAATATCAGAGATATTTATAGCAGTATATTAATGTCAATTCTGTTAACAGGAAGGCTGTGTTTCGAACAGACGTAGGAAATGTAAACCTCCAGTATTTGTAAAAGCATATTTAACAATTGAATTCTGTTAGCTGTTCAATATAAGAATAAGGTATATTATTATTATTATTATTATTATTATTATTATTATTATTATTATTATTATTATTGTTGTTGTTATTACAAGCTAATCTATAACCCTAGTTGGAAAAGCAAGATGCTCTAAGCCCAAGGGCTCCAACAGGGAAAAAATAGCCCAGCGAGGAAAGTAAACTAAGGAAATAAACTACAAGAAAAGTAAAAAAGAAAAAAAAATCCAAATAAAGTATTTTTAAGAACAGTAACAACATTAATGTATGAAGACTTGAAATATATCCTTCACTACTTATCAGTAAAGTAAAAAATATTTTATGTATCGTATGGAATACGTTACTTAACTAATTTTTAGATAATGTTTTCAATAATGAAGTAAATTTATTTAAAATTAGTCATCTGAAATGGTAAATAAGCTCCGTGTAAGGAAAGGGAGGTAAAGTTAGCAGAGGTGTATTATTATTATTATTATTATTATTATTATTATTATTATTATTATTATTATTTTGTTATTATTATTATTATTATTATTATTATTATTATTCTTGGTTGCTAAGCAACAACCCTAGTTGGAAAAGAAAGATGCTATAAACCCAGGGAATTCAACAGAGAAAATAGCCCAATGAGGAAAAGAAAAAATGAAAATTAAATATTTTCTGAAGAGTAATAACATTGAAATAAATATCTCATATATAAAGTATTAAAAATTCAACAAAATGAGAGGAAGAGAAATACGATAGAATAGTGTGCTCGAGTGTACCCTCAAGCAAGAGAACTCTAACCTTAGACAGTGCGAGACCATGGTACAGAGGCTATGGCACTACCCAAGACTTAGAGAACAATGGTTTGATTTGACATGGCAGAGGCCGGTTGATAGTTTCACAATTATTATTATTATTATTATTATTATTATTATTATTAGTAGTAGTAGTAGTAGTAGTAGTAGTAGTAGTAGTAGTAGTAGTAGTAGTAGTAGAGAATAGCAATCTAACAATATATAAGTAATGAATAAAAATATCGGATATTATAAGATCATTGAAAACATTAAAATAGATCTGCCATTTGAACTATTAAGAGAAAATTTATGTCAACCTGCTCAACATATAAAAAACTTACTGTAAGTTTGAACTTTTAAAGTTAGACTGGTTCAACTACGGAATTTGGAAGATCATCCCACAAACTTAAACCCAAAGTATTACTTGAAATTGCCCCTGCTTAATTACGAATATATCCATAGTCAAGTAATCAAATCAAATTTTATACTTCTCCAATCAAACGTGTTCTGCACATAAGAAAAACAATGCAGTTTTGGAGGCTTCAAAAGATCTAATTTCGTTTTATGCATTTAAAGAAATAATGTAGTTTTGGAGGCTTCAATAGATCTGATTTTGTTTTCTGCTTTAAAGAAAAAATAATGTAGTTTTTGAGGCTTCAAAAGATCTGATTTCGTTTTCTGCGTTTAAGAAAATAATGTAGTTTTGGAGGCTTCAAAAGATCTGATTTCGTTTTCTGCGTTTAAGAAAATAATGTAGTTTTGGAGGCTTCAAAAGATGATTTCGTTTTCTGCGTTTAAAAAAATAATGTAGTTTTGGAGGCTTCAAAAGATCTGATTTTGTTTTCTGCGTTTAGAAAAATAATGTAGTTTTGGAGGCTTTAAAAGATCTGATTTAATTTTCTGCGTTTAAGAAAATAATGTAGTTTTGGAGGCTTCAAAAGATCTGATTTCGTTTTCTGCGTTTAAAAAAATAATGTAGTTTTGGAGGCTTCAAAAGATCTGATTTTCTTTTCTGCGTTTAGAAAAATAATGTAGTTTTGGAGGCTTTAAAAGATATGATTTCGTTTTCTGCGTTTAAAAATATATTGTAGTTTTGTAGGCTTCAAAAGATCTGATTTCATTTTCTGCGTTTAAAAAAATAACGTAGTTTTGGAGGCTTCAAAAGATCTGATTTCATTTTCTGCGTTTAAAAAAAGAATTAGTTTTGGAGGCTTCAAAAGATCTGATTTCGTTTTCTCCATTTAAAAAATAACGTAGTTTTGGAGGCCTCTAAAGATCTGATTTCGTTTTCTGCGTTTAAAAAAATAACGTAGTTTTGGAGGCTTCAAAAGATCTGATTTCGTTTTCTGCGTTTAAGAAAATAATGTAGATTTGGAGGCTTCAAAAGATCTGATTTCGTTTTCTGCGTTTAAAAAATAACGTAGTTTTGGAGGCTTCTAAAGATCTGATTTCGTTTTCTGCGTTTAAAAAAATAACGTAGTTTTGGAGACTTCAAAAGATCTGATTTCGTTTTCTGCGTTTAAAAAAAATAATGCAGTTTTGGAAGCTTCAAAAGATGATTTCGTTTTCTGCGTTTAAAAAAATAATGTAGTTTTGTAGGCTTCTTAAGATCTGATTTTGTTTTCTGCGTTTAAAAAATAACGTAGTTTTGGAGGCTTCTAAAGATATGATTTCTATTGTCAGCATTGAAGCGTTCTAAAAGTTTTGGCGAGTGATAGGATTCCAAAGTGCTCTCAGATGTGATTCGTATTTATAACTAGAGGGGCACTCAGTAGAACGCAGACCTCCGCTACAGCAGCTTATTTCTCGACCTTGACGCTCAAATATGAACCAAGTTTGAAGTCTCTGCGACAACGATGTCCAAACTTATGGCTGATTACGTGAATTGGACATTTTTCTTGACCGTGACCTTGACCTTCCAAAAATTAATTATTTCCAGCTTTTTACACAACAGTTAATCCCTGCAACTTTCATTACTCTACGATTTAGATTGTGGTCAGGAAGCTGTTCTCAAACAAACACGCACACACACACAAACCTTGGCGGCGGGTAAAACATAACCTCCTTCCAACTTTGTTGGCGGAGGTAATAAAACTAAAAACTGACGAAAGTTAACACACTCTGAGAAAGACATTCTGTCTGCAAACTATACTTGGTTAACATAATGATCCTACTATTGAGGTTCTTATTAATCATTATGACAATCATCTTTATTGGACAGTACCATCCTCGTATTATTATTATTATTATTATTATTTTTATTATTATTATTGGAATGCCAAGACCACAAATTATGTCCGTGACGGGTAGACCAAAATTCTTTGATTGCATCCATTGCAACCGAATTATTCTGATTGCTTGGTTTAAAACCAGTTTTGATTAACTTACACTGATATTCTCCTTGCTTCATGCAACTGAATACAATTACAACTAGTCCACTGAGTATCCCAATGGCAGTTAACATTGTTGCATCTCTATCAAGGAAAAATCATTGTACAGTACAACACTTCAATTTCTACAGCAGTGTCGAGATACATTTGATCTATAAATGGAGCGGAAAAAAGGCTGAAGCACTACACGCAAGTGAATGTTGATACATGTATATAAAGCAAGCCGTAGAAGAGGTCGGGGGGTTAAAAGATGAAAAGAGAAAAAAAAAATACGGGCACAAAAGGAACACTTAAACGCCGGGCGTTCGAAATCTTTCTTAGGGGGCGTTCACTATCCACTGTTGATTAGTTACAAGTATTATTTCTCGTCCTGTTTTGAGTGTATTGTAACCGCATAATTGCCTTTTTTTTGCATTACTCAAAAGCCTTTTCCTCCTTCTCACTCCTTTCCCCCCTCTTTTTAACCCCTCCCCACCTTTCTAACCCCCTCCCAACCCCTTTCTCACTCCTCCCCACGCACTCAAATCTCCCGCCAATTCTCGAAACGATAGAAAACGTTCCCACCACCTGTTCTCGAAAGTTTTGATAGCATTGTTTGCTTTGTTCAAAGCAGCCAGGCCATGAATTGAGAACCGTTAAGAGTTGTTACATAGTGAACGAGGCTTGAGGGCCATCCGAGGATGGAGTTATTTACATGACCATATACCCTTGTGTGCGGACGCCCTCTGGAATAAAAAGGGAAGAAGTAAGAGTTGTGGAGGGCCACAGAATGGAAGGTGATAATGGCGCTCAAGAAAGTATTGATGGTTGGAAAAAGGAATGCTGCAAATTTTTGTTAACGTTAATAAGAATAATAAAGAGAAGAAGAAGAAGAAGAAGGAGAAGGAGAAGGAGAGGAAGAAGAAGAAGAAGAAAAAGATTATTTATTATACTAAGATAATTAACAAAAACTAATTATAATTACAAACAGCGAAGGATGTTTTTGGGGTCAGTATCTCATAGAATAATCTAAAACGCATTTTAATTTTATGGAAAGTAAATTAAACAAAAAATAATAATTAATTAAGGTCGATAAAGTAACAAGGGCTGCAGGTGTCATAGGAATGAAATACTGTAGACCTTTTAAAGAGATAACAGCCAGTGGACGTTTTAAGAGGTAACAGCCAGTGGACTTTACAAAGGGATAACAGCCAGTGGACTTTATAAAGGGATAACAGCCAGTGGACTTATAAAGGGATAACAGCCAGTGGACTTTATTGAGATAAGAGCCAGTGTACTTTATAAAGAGATAACAGCCAATGAACTTATTAAAGATATAACAGCCAGTAGACTTTTTAAGAGATATCAGCCAGTAGCCTTTTTAAAGAGATAACAGCCAGTATACTTTTTAAGAGATAACAGCTACTGAACTTTATAAAGAGATAACAGCCAGTTGACTTTTTAAAGAGATATCAGCCAGTAGACGTTTTAAGAGATAACAGCTACTGGAATTTATAAAGAGATAATACCCAGTGGACTTTATAAAGAGATAACAGCCAGTATACTTTTTAAGAGATAACAGCTACTGGACTTTATAAAGAGACAACAACCAGTTGACTTTTTAAGTGATAACGGCCAGTTGACTTTTTAAGAGATAACAGCCACTGGACTTTATAAAGAGATAACACCTAGTGGACTTTATAAAGAGATAACAGCCAGTTGACTTTTTAAGAGATAACAGCCACTGGACTTTATAAAGAGATAACACCTAGTGGACTTTATAAAGAGATAACAGCCAGTTGACTTTTTAGAGAGATAACAGCCAGTGGACTTTTTAAGAGATAACAGCCACTGAACTTTATAAAGAGATAACACCCAGTGGACTTTATAAAGAGATAACAGCCACTTGACTTTTTAAAGAGATATCAGCCAGTAGACTTTTTAAGAGATAACAACTAGTTGATTTTATAGAGAGATAGCAGCCAATGGACTTTTTAAAGAAATAACAGCCAGTAGATTTTATAGAGATAACTTCCAGTGGAATTTATGAAGAGATAACAGCCAGTGGAATTTATGAAGAGATAACAGCCAGTGGAATTTATAAAGAGATAACAGCCCATGGACTTTTCAAAGAGATAACAGCCCATGAACTTTTCAAAGAGATAGCAGCCAATGAACTTTTAAAGATAACAGCTAATAGTCTTTATAGAGATGACAGCCAATGGACTTCATAAAGAGATAACAGCCAATGGATTTTGTAAAGAGATAACAGCCAATGACCGTTTTGAAGACATAACAGCCAATGGATTTCTAAAAAAGTTAACATCCTCTAGGTATAATTTCTTCACACAACTCAAATTGCTTTCCAGACCAGAAGCCTACATTGCAACGAATACCAATGAAAGAAATAAATAGATATGAATTGGATTGGCCTTTTTGTAGTCTTTGTAGACCCAGCTGATTCTGGAACCCCCGAAAAAAAAACCTTAAAAAAATCCAGGTCAGTAGAGGAAGTTTGAAAAAAAGCTAGAAAAAAGGTTGCTTTTAAACATCCAGAGATGGGATGGGACCCCTGACAGATGGAACGGTTGGTTAGAGATCAAAGGAAGAGATGAAATCTCATATTCCTTATGCTCTTATGATTGGTTACCTGTGAGGATATCCCTCATGTAATGTGTTAGAAAGGCTTTGGATCATACTGATAGTATCTTATAGTCGAAGGTGTCTTTCCCTGTTGGAGAACTTGGGTATAATAGTATATTCTTTTTTCAATTAGGGTTTTAGCTTGGCTATCAATAATAATAATAATAATGATAATAATAATAGTAGTAATGATAATAGTAATAGTAGTAATAATAATAATATCATTGATAATATGCACCACTAATAATAAAATTAATGATAATAATAATAATAATAATAATATGCACCACTAATATTAATAATGATAATAATAATAATAATAATAATATGCACCACTAATAATAATAATAATGATATGCACCACTAATAATAATAATAATAATAATGATAATAATAATTATCATCATCATCAATGATAATAATAATAATCATCATCATTATAATAATAATAATAATAATAATAATAATAATAATAATAATAATAATAATAATAATAATAATAATAACAACAGTGATTCTCCAATTCATAATATTTTGGAGATTAAAGTTAAAAAAGTATCCATTTATACAAATACCATTAATTCTCATTATTAAATATAGTTTTTATAGGAAAGAAGAAGGCAGGGGGAATCGAAATCATAAGCTTCAACATTATACATTATTCTAGAAGTTGTATTTCAGATTATTTAATCGGTGAAACTTCAAAAGTTCAAACGTGCAGCAAATGTTTTCATGTTAAATAGGTTGACATAAGTCTCGTTTCATAGTTTATATATGGGAGATCTATTTTAACATATTGGTCTTAGAATATTAGGTATTTTTATTCATTACTTCTAATATATTCTTTATTTGCTATTGTCTTATTTCCTCTATTTCCTGGGCTACTTTACTTGTTGGAGTCCTTGGGCTTGTAGCATCCTGGTTTTCCAACCAGGGTTGCAGTTTGGTTGCTAATAATAATAATAATAATAAAAATAATAATAATAATAATAATAATAATAATAATAATAATAATAATAATAATAATAATAATAATAATAATAATAATAATAATCAATGATTAATAATAGTAATGATTAACAATTGCTAATAATTAATAATTAATAATTGATAATTGACTACTACTACTACTACTACTACTACTACTACTACTACTACTACTACTAATAATAATAATAATAATAATAATAATAATAATAATAATAATAATAATAATAATAATAATTATGTTGTCCAGCTCCAATTATAAAAAGATAGAAATCAAGAATGTTAAAAAAAAGAACAAGTGACATCTTAATTGTCTCCGTCTGAATAAGATTACTTCAAACTATTCTATTGTTTTGGATTGATCGGTATTCTAAGCTACTCATTAATATCATGCTACCGGTAGTTTATTAAATTCAGAATTATCAATAATAATGATGATGCTAATAATAATAATGACGTTATTATTATTATTATTATTATTATTATTATTATTATTATTATTATTATTATTATTATTATCCAAGCTACAACCCTAGTTGGAAAAGCAAGATGCTATAAGCCCAAGGACTTCAACAGTGAAAAATAGCCCAGTGAGGAAAGGAAATTAGGAAATAAATAAATGAAGAGAACAAATTAACAATAAATAATTCTAAAATAAGTAACAACGTCAAACAGACATGTCATATATAAACTATTAATAACATAAAAAAAATATGTCATAAATAAACTATAAAAAGACTCATGTCCGCCTGGTCAACCAAAAAGCATTTGCTCCAACTTTAATCATACATTTATAATTATTGTTTTTTATGAAACTTAGGCTGATTAGAACGTCTTATGAATAAAAAGGGGAAAATATGTAAATGATAATAAACGGCATTCTGTGTATTTACTTAACATTAACATTTATAAAAAAAAATAATTCTAGATTATGAGATATTAAAGATAGTTACGTTGATACAATTTATTTAAAATAAAGATACTCACCTCTTGCTTAAGGGTACTCTCGGGCACACTATTCTATCTTATTTCTCTTCCTCTTGTTTTGTTAAAGTTTTTATAGCTTATATAGGAAATATTTAAATTAATGTTGTTACTGTTCTTATAATATTTCATCTTTCCTTGTTTCCTTTCCTCCCTGGGCTATTTTCCCTGTCGGAGCCACTGGGCTTATAGCATCCTGCTTTTCCAACCAGGGTTCTAGCTTAGCAAGTCATAATGATAATAGTAAATCCAGCCTAAAATGATTTTGGAAAATAGTTTTTGTTGTTTTTAAGTGAATTTAATTATTTATACTAGCATTTAAGGAAACTACTTTTATATGAGGTATTCTAATCACATCGTCTTATACAAAAAGGAAATTTGTGAAAAAACTGTTAAATATATGTCTGTTACATAGATTTGTATCTTTAATAAAAACTAAATCAATAGTTGCCAGTCAAGAGGCCTAAAATTGTTCAAATATTTGCGAAAATCTACAGACAGTATTTTGCGTAATCTTGCTATAGCAAAACTCAAGTTTAACTCAGAACTTCCAATTATTGTTATTATTATTCTTTTTTTTTATTATTATTATTATTATTATTATTATTATTATTATTATTATTATTATTATTATTATTATTATTATTGTTGTTGTTGTTGTTGTTGTTGTTGTTGTTGTTATATTATTATTATTATTATTATTGTTATTATTACTATTATTATCATTGTTATTATTATTATTAGTAGTAGTAGTAGTATTAATTGCTAAGCTACAACCCTAGTTGGAAAAGCAGAATGCTATAAGCTCAGGGGCTCCAACAGGGAAAGATAGCCCGGTGAGGAAAGGAAACAAGGAAAATTTAAATATATTCAAGAACAGTAACATTAAAGTAAATATCTCCTACATAAACTATAAAAACTTTAACAAAACAAGAGGGAGAGAAATAAGATAGAATAGTGTACCCGAGTGTACCCTCAAGCAAGAGAACTCTAATCCGGGGAAAAGTCTTGAGGCTGGATTAAGCCTCATTATGGAGAGGGCCTGACTATTAGAATTATCTGCATACCGTCTACATTCACGGTCTATAAAAACTGTGGCATATCTACATGTAAATAATACATTAAATATGTAAAATATTCATTTAACATGATAACCTACGCATTTAGAATATTTAAAAGTTTTTATTTAAGCGTATGAAACACCTGCTTCTCTCGTTACTCAGAATTTAAAAGCCGCCAAATACCGAGACCCTAAAATCGAGACATTTCCGCATTTTCTGCAAGACTGACATTCGATGGACGGCCGAAGTTCATTCCAGGATGAAGGGCTGCTTGCTTCATCACTTCTTCGAATACACGGGCTCGAGAGAGAGAGAGAGAGAGAGAGAGAGAGAGAGAG
>NC_090731.1:61299372-61301872 GCF_036898095.1 Palaemon carinicauda
ATATATATATATTATATATATATAATATATATAGTTATGTATACTGTATATATATATATATATATATATCTATATCTACATATATTATTTATATATATAAAATATATAATATATGTATATAATATAATATATATATATATAGATTTATATATATATTATACACACACACACACACACACACACACACATATATATATATTTCTTGCCAAGATGATCGACAAACACTCGGAAACGACAGTCTTCGACAAATTGCCCAAACTGCCGTGTGGTAATTGAAGGTACGAAGTGTTGAATCTGTGTGCATGTGTTTGTGTGTGCGTAGCTTTCTAAATATTTAGCCGTCATTTTTGACGGGTCGCGTACAGTATTGATTTAATATTCATATAGGTGTATATATATATATATATATTATATCTATCTTCTTCACCTCCTCCACCTATTGATGCAATGGTCCTCAGTTATGTTTCGCCAATCATCTCTTATTTTGAGCTTTTGAATTAATACTTCTCCAATCGTCCTCTCCTACTTCACTCTTCATAGTCCTCGGCTTTGTAGATCTGGGTCTTCCAACTCTTCTATTGCTTTGTGGAGCCCAGTTGAAAGTTTGGTGAACTAATCTCTCTTGGGGAGTGCGAAGAGCATGACCAAACAATCTCCATTTGCCCCTCACATGATCTCTTTCACATGGCACTGGAGTAATCTCTCTAATAGTTTCATTTCTAATCCTGTCTTGCCAATTAACTCCAAATATTTTTCTGATGGCTTTGTTCTCAAATCTACTTGAATCTATTGGATATTGTGTTTCATTGTCATACCACGACTCATGTCCATACAGTAACACCGATCTCACTAAGCTGAGATATAGCCTTATTTTTTAGTGTAATTTCAGGCGATTTAATTTCAAAATTTACTTAATGTAGCCATTGTCTTATTCTCTTTTTTCAATCTTTCACCAAATTCTAATTCTAAAGACCCTCTATTGGAGGTCATAGTTCCTAAATATTTAGATGATTCTACCTCATTAATCCTTTCTCCCTGCAATGATATTTCATCTTCCAGTGCATACTCCGTTCTCATAATCTCTGTCTTTTTTCTATTTATCTTGAGCCCAAGCTCCTGAGATATTTTATTCATTCTGGTAAGCAAGCATTTCAAATTCTGTAGTGTTCTGCTAATAAGGACAGCGTTATCAGCATACTATTACCAATCAAGTCCAATCCTTCTCCACCATCTCCAACTGTTCTATGCATTACAAAATCAATGAGGAGTATAAACAACATAGGTGACAAAACATTCCCTTGGAGTACTCCACTGTTCACTGGAAATTCATTTGAAAGGCCTCCACTAACATTAACTTTGCACATACTATGCTCATGAACAGACTTAAAAAAATTACATATTTAAGAGGAAATCCATAATAACGCAGGACTTTCCTTAAAATTGGCCTGTGCACACTATCAAAGGCTTTTTCATAGTCCACAAATGCCATCAACAATGGATTCCTATATTCTACATATTGCTGTACAACATGTCTTGAAAAGAAAATTTGGTCAGAACAACTTCTACTTTTTCTAAATCCTGCTTGTTTATATATATATATATATTATATATGTATGTATGTATATATATATATATATGTGTGTGTGTGTGTGGTATACATATATATATATGTATATATATATATATATATATATGTATATATATGTATATACATATATGTATATATATATATATCATATATATATATATATATATATGTTTAATGTGCTTGTTAATATTTGCTCGTTCATTTAATTTACCTTTCGGCAAAGGTTAGTTCTACTTACGCTGTAAAACTTCATTCGTAAAATAATTAGATCTTTAATAGCTCAAATGCCATATCCTTAGAATTATTTATGCTTGAAGATGAAATCGGTACAGATTTATCATGCTGCTTTTTATTTTATTAAAAAGAAATATAATAGTATTTTCATTAATATGAATTATAAAAATTATATTATTTTTATATATTATAGTGATGAAAAAATAATCTTATAATTTTTCATTAATTTGATAAAAATTATGAGTATTTTCATTAATATAACATAAAAATGATAATATTTTTATAATTATATTAATGAAAATGCTTTTATAATTTTTTTTGATAAAATATAATAATTATACGAGTATTTTCATTAATATAGTATATAAAAAATTATTTTTATATATTATATTAATGAAAATACTCTTATAATCATTATCATTATCATTATTATTTTTGTTATGATTATTATTATTGCTATTAATATTACTATTATTAATATTATTAATATTATTATTATTATTACTATTACTATTGTTATTATTGTTATTATGGCTATTATTATTGTTATTATTATTGCTATTAATAATATTATTATTGTTTTGATTTATTATTATTATTATTATTATTATTATTATTACTATTATTATTATTATTATTATTATTATTATTATTATTATTATTATTTATTATTATTAA
>NC_090731.1:61304836-61307336 GCF_036898095.1 Palaemon carinicauda
CTATATGCCTCCTGTCTTCTTTCCTCGATGGTAACCCATCCTGATAATAAACCGAAGCAACGCTTCTCAACCTCACTGCTCAAAAAACAGTCATGTGTTTAATATCATTATTCAGATGTAAACATTTGTTTGATATCATTATCCAGATGAAACATTTGTTTGATATCATTATTCAGATGTAAACACGTGTTTGATATCATTATTCAGATGGAAACATTTGTTTGATATCATTATTCAGATGTGAACATTTGTTTAATATCATTATTCAGATGGAAACATTTGTTTAATATCATTATTCAGATGTGAACATTTGTTTAATATCATTATTCAGATGGAAACATTTGTTTAATATCATTATTCAGATGTAAACATTTGTTTGATATCATTATTCAGATGGAAACATTTGTTTAATATCATTATTCATATGTAAACATTTGTTTGATATCATTATTCAGATGTAAACATTTGTTTGATATCATTATTGAGACGTAAACATTTGTTTGATATCATTATTGAGACGTAAACATTTGTTTGATATCATTATTCAGATGTAAACATTTGTTTGATATCATTACTGAGACGTAAACATTTGTTTGATATCATTATTGAGACGTAAACATTTGTTTGATATCATTATTCAGATGTAAACATTTGTTTGATATCATTACTGAGACGTAAACATTTGTTTGATATCATTATTCAGATGTAAACATTTGTTTAATATCAGTATTCAGATGTAAACATTTGTTTGATATCATTATTGAGACGTAAACATTTGTTTGATATCATTATTGAGACGTAAACATTTGTTTGATATCATTATTCAGATGTAAACATTTGTTTGATATCATTACTGAGACGTAAACATTTGTTTGATATCATTATTCAGATGTAAACATTTGTTTAATATCATTATTCAGATGGAAACATTTGTTTGATATCATTATTCAGATGTAAACATCTTTCACTTTATGATTCTCTCTTTCACGGCCTTTAACTGGACATCTACCAATTTTTTGCTCTCTTAGTATCTCTCTCTCCTCATCATCATCTCTAAAGAGGATCCCTTCTCCGCAAAATCATCAGCCCCCACTCCACTCCCTCCCTTATAAGCAAAAGCTAGACCTTACCACTCTAATTCCCCTTTTGAGGTCTGGCTTGTCTGGAGAGCCCCAATTTCTTAACCTCTTAGGCTTCCAGACTTTGGTCAGTCCTTCAAAATTTCTCATCTTTTACTTCTCATATACAGTTTATTTATTTCCTTACCTCGCTGGGCTATTTTCCCTGTTGGCGCCCATGGGCTTATAACATCCTGCTTTTCCAACTAGTGTTGTAGTTTACATAATAATGATAATAATAATAATATTAATAATAATAACAACAACAACAACACACTTAGTGAGGTATTTTTCCCTGTTGGAACCCTTGGGCTTATAGCATACCTACTTTTCCAACTAGGATTGTCCGTTTAGCTAATAATAATAATAATAATAATAATAATAATAATAATTTAACGTTGATTATAATATTTATTTTGACAATCTCTTTCAGGCCGGATTTTGTACGACATTCCATGCAAAGTATGCCACGATCATTCTTCCGGAAAGCACTATGGAATCTTTGCTTGCGATGGCTGTGGCAGGATTCTTTCAAGGTAAATTTAAATAAAAAAGGAATAAAAGGGTTTAAAAAAATTTTTTATTAAAAGGGTGGATATACTTAATAACTGTTTTAATATTCCAAGTATTGTCAATATATAAAAAAATATTTTGTTCGTATTTAAAAGTCGTGATATCAGTAAAGGTTTTAGATTGGATGTATTAACAACTAAAATAAAATAAGTTATCTAACTCTTGACACAAATATTTTTAAAAATTTTCTATTCAATACAACTCACGTAAATGATTGAAAATGTTTGTTTGATGGTAGATATACTTAATACTTGTATTATAATATATATACCAAATATTTTGTTCATCTTTAAAATTAATGATACAAGTACATGTCCTAGACTGCAAGTATCAAAAAACTAAAATAAAAATAAGTTTTTTAAATTCTGTAAGTCATATTAAGTAAATATCTTCGATTGCATATATAAAAAAAAACAGTTATCCAATTCCGCAAACACTAACAATAATTCTAATATTTTTCTATTCACTAAACTCAAGTTTGAACCTTCCTTTCAGTTTACAGCTCTAAAGGTACAGTAGTATTAATACATATAACAACGAATATATAATTTTATCCAAATTTCTAATAGTTTTCTATTCACTAAACTCATCTATGAACATTAATTTCAGCTTACAGCTCTTAAATATAGTAGAATTAATATTTAATTATATCCCAATTTCTAATAATTTTCTATTCACTATACTCACTTTGAACTTTCCTTTCAGTTTACAGCTCTTAAGTATAGTAGAACTAATACCTAATATCTAATTTTATCCCGATTTCTAATAATTTTCTATTCACTAAACTCATCTTTGAAGCTTTCTTTCAG
>NC_090731.1:61314836-61324836 GCF_036898095.1 Palaemon carinicauda
ATGCGCAGACTTCATTAAACCAAATAAGCCAAAAGATAATTTCAGAAAGTGCCTAAGTTATATAAGAGGAAAATTAAAGCCGCAATACTGAGTGTACTTAAGTTAGTGTAAATTAAAAGGGAAAGGATGAGACCCTAATGAAGTATCTGTCAAAGATCACAACCTTGTAGGATCCAAAATAGCTAGCAATCTAGAAGCAAGGAAGCTAGTAGGATAACATATATAAGTCTATAAGTCTAATAATTATATTTCCAATTGAACATTGAATGTCCTTTTGTTTATTCAGTCCTTATAAGTTGATCTACCATTTATTTATTCAGTTCTTCTAAGTGGATTCAGTCCTTTTAAGTGGATCTACCATTTATTTATTCAGTCCTTCTAAGTGGATTCAGTACTTTTAAGTGGATCTACCATTTATTTATTCAGTCCTTCTAAGTGGATTCAGTCCTTTTAAGTTGATCTACCATTTATTTATTCAGTCCTTCTCAGTAGATTCAATCCTTCAAAGTGGATTCAGCTCTTCTAAGTGCATCTACCATTTATGTATTCAGTTCTTCTAAGTTTATCTACCATTATTTATTCAGTCCTTCACAGTAGATTCAATCCTTCTAAGTGGATTCAGCTCTTCTAAGTGCATCTACCATTTATGTATTCAGTTCATCTAAGTTTATTTACCATTTATGTATTCAGTTCTTCTAAGTGGATTCAGTCCTTATAAGTGGACCAACCATATTTTATTTAGTCCTTCTAAGTGGACTCAATCCTTCTAAGTGGATTCGGTTCTAAGTGAATCTACCATTATTTCATTCAGTCCTCCTAAATTGATCTACCATTTTTTTTTTCGCAGTATCCGCATGAACTAGGCCTCCCGCTGTTCAGTTGTAGCGATAGCGTGTGCGAAACGGCCGCCAGGTTGCTCTTCATGAACGTGCGCTGGGCCAAACACCTGCCCGCTTACGCAGCCCTTCCTTACAGAGATCAGGTGAGGATGAAAACCCTAGGGGAATGATGGGAAATTCACCCTTGTTTTTCTTTCCTATGTGGCATAGCTCTGTCTTCTTACGATACCACTGAGAAATTTTTTAATGTAACTACATAATTTCGGGTAAAATATTACAATACAATAAGTTTTTTTTGAACAGTAATACACGTTCGTGCGCGCGCGCGCACACACATACACACACATATATATATATATAATGTGTATATATACATATATATATATATAATGTATATATATATATATATATATATATATATATATATATATATATATATATATATATATATATATATATATATATATATATATTTATATATATAGGGCATGTGTAGTAAGAGCCATTTATTTTAGTGTACTATTAGTTCAGTTTCTTTCCTTTACTCTCTTTTTCTCTCTCACACACACACACGTATATATATATATATATATATATATATATATATATATATATATATATATATATATATATATATATATATATTATGTCCGTGTGCGTGTGTGTGAGGGAGAGAGAAAGAGAGCAAAGAGAAGAAACTGAGCTACGGATATGATAGAATAACTGTCCTTCGCTACAAACGCTAAAATATCTCATTACTTTATTAAATCCTAGCAGTAGTAACTTTTTCCTGATATTACCATTATTATTCACATATTATCAACAGCTGATTAATATAAAGAACCTATTAGAATTCTTAAATTTATCAAAATTTTCTATTTCACTATAAAGCACACACGAACATAGTGAAATCTCTGTTTTTCTCTATTGGAGCCCTTGGGCTTATGGCATCTTGCTTTTCCAACTAGGGTTGTAGCTTAGCTAATAATAATAATAATAATAATAATAATAATAATAATAATAATAATAATAATAATAATAATAATCACAAATGATTGAATCTAACGCCTTCTTTCCTTCCACCTGTTATCTCACCAGCTGACGCTGCTCGAATGGGGATGGAAGGAGCTGTTCGTGCTCTCAGCTGCCCAGTTTTTGCTGCCCGTCGAAGTCGCCTCATCGCTGGCATCCTGTGGCCTCTCCTCGGAGACCTCCAACGCCTTCTTGGTCCCCATCCTGCGGGACATCAAGCTCTTCCAAGATATCATCGCCAAGTTCAAGGAAATGTGCGTCGACCCGACGGAATACGCTTGTCTGAAGGCCATTGTCCTTTTCAAAACAGGTGAGAGGGTTGTTCTACAAGGGCCCATTCCTTGATTCAATATTGCCAAGATTCTTGGACAGGATGTGTTGTACTATGATAGACGATGATTGAATATTGGGACTCTTCTCTATCCTTGCCAAGATTTTTGGGCAGGATGTGTTACCCTATGATAGTCGTTGATTGAATACTGACACTCTCTTCTCAGTCCTTGCCAAGTTTGTTTGTATACAAAACTGGTAAACAGGAGTCGAGTGCGAAGTTAATGGAATGAGAAGCTAGATTATGGCCTCCATTTTCTTATTTCAGTGGATTTGTTAAAGTCCCGTGATCAAATTAGTTTATGGTCTCAATCCTGCCAAATAGAAAACAGCAGTTTTTTTTTTTTTTTAATTATCCTAAATCAAAGGAAATTCATGATTTTATTCACTATAGGAGTGCAGACAGCCAACAATTAGAAGGTCAACTGATACAAAACTCCGGGCCATTTAAAAAAAAAAATACAATAATTTGGAAATGACAAAACAATCAATAGATAAATATACCTTAAGAAATTCATACTATAAGTCATCTGTAAGTTGATGAATACAAAACAAAATCTAATCTAATTTTTTTCCCTCTTCCAATCCTTTCTCTGAATATCTGCGCGCGCTTCTCAGTGTGGGAAAAAGGCAGCGGACCAGCAGGAAGAGAAGTTACGACTGAGCTGAGAGACGTCACAGCAGTGGCCGCTTTGCAGGATCAAGCACAGCTCGCTCTGAGCAAGTACATCACCACTGCCTATCCTTCGCAACCCTTCAGGTAAATACGCAGTTTCTCAAGTCATATATTTCTTTAATAAGTCATGAAATTCATTGATTACAGAGGAATTTGTATATTGTTCCATGGAAGTTTGTAGCTTAGCTAGTAACAATAATATCATCTTACTTTATCCTTGAAGATTTGGTAAATTACTTCTACTGCTGCCATCACTAAGAGCTGTTGGAACCCCAGCCATTGTAGAGCTGTTCTTCCGTCGCACTATCGGCTCCATCCCCATCGAGAGAATCGTCTGTGACATGTACAAGACGGTGGATTTCTGATACGTGTTAAGATGTTTGTCTGAGACATGTACAAGATGGTGGACTTCCGATACGTGTCAAGGTGTTCGTCTGACATGTACGAGACGGTGGACTTCTGATACGTGTCGAGATGTTCGTCTGAGACATGTACAAGACGGTGGACTTCTCATACGTGTCGAGATGTTCGTCTGAGACATGTACAAGACGGTGGACTTCTGATACGTGTCAAGATGTTCGTCTGAGACATGTACAAGATGGTGGACTTCTGATACGTGTCAAGATGTTTGTCCGAGACATGTAGAAGACGGTGGACTCCTGATACATGTCTAGATGTCCGTCTGACATGTACAAGATGGTGGACTTCTGATACATGTCAAGATGTTCATCTGAGACATGTACAGTCATTAGACAGACACAAACATGAGGGTCGTATCTACGACATGGTCATACTATGAAAGACAATTAATGAAATGTAGAAAAATAGTGGACTTATGTCGAAGTGTGGAAGATGAACTCATGATAAATAAGGTCAAAGTCTGTGATAAATACAGAATGTGGAATTCTGATAAGCGCGGAGATACCGATAAGGTTATCGTCTACGATATGTACCACGAAAGGACTTCTGGCATTTATAACAAGTAAAAAATGAAGGAAACAAGATACAAACGAATGACCTATATGACACCCTCCATTTACTAGAGTATTGCTTCTCATTTGAGCCATATGAACACCCTTTTACAAAAGAGTGATGCTTCTCATTTAACCTATGAAAACCTCCCAGAACTGAAGTGATACTTCTCATTTGAGCTATGAAAACCTCCCAGTACTGAAGTGATGCTTCTCTTTTGAGCTATAAAAACCTCCCTTTAGTGAAGTCATGCTTCTCATTTGAGCTATGAAAACCTCCCAGTACTGAAGAGATGCTTCTCATTTGAGCTATGAAAACCTCCCAGTACTGAAGTGATGCTTCTCTTTTGAGCTATAAAAACCTCCCGTTAGTGAAGTCATGCTTCTCATTTGAGCTATGAAAACCTCCCAGTACTGAAGTGATGCTTCTCTTTTGAGCTATAAAAAACCTCCCTTTACTGAAGTGATGCTTCTCATTTGAGCTATAAAAACCTCCCAGTACTGAAGAGTGATGCTTCTCATATGAACACCACCCAAGAGCTTTCTCGACAAACTTATTCGAACCTGTTGCCTTAGATTTACATATTATGGTATAGTTTATGTGTACATATGTATATTTATATATGAATGAATTTGTTTGATTTTGAAAAGCGTGTCTGCTATTCCGATGACAGATTATTATAACTTTGTAGATAACGCTGAATCGGAATATTTATATATTACAGACTTATATAGATGTAGATAAACATAAATACAGACATACTACAGGAAAATTCATAAATTAAAATCTTGGATAGATAGGTAGATATAGATAGATAGATAGACAGATGGATAGATAGATTAATAGATAGACAACACGATAAAACAATTAGGTTAATATTTTGTATAATACAGTATTTAGAACAAGGTCTAATCAAATGGTATTATAGAAATTAACCATAATATAAAGAGAGAGAGAGAGAGAGAGAGAGAGAGAGAGAGAGAGAGAGAGAGAGAGAGAGAGAGAGAGAGAGAGATAAATCCGCTGAGAAAAACAACATCGTACATCGGGCATGTAAATAAAAATCTGAGGCTTTCGTACGTTGTTAGATAACTCTCTTTTATTATCTAAATAATTCTCTCTCTCTCTCTCTCTCTCTCTCTCTCTCGTCCATAAGTGCCTATATATCAAGGTATACAGATATTGAATATATAAAAATTGTACATTTATCCTTATATTTTTTTCTGTACATAAATAAAAATGTGAAATGCTTTTTATGTTTCATGAAATGACCTTTTTATTGAACATTTCCTTGGCTTCAAGGCTTAGGAGATTTCTCCAATATATATATATATATATATATATATATATATATATATATATATATATATATATATATATATATATATATATATATATATATATATATATATACATATATATGTATATATATACATATATATATAGTTAAAACTTTATCAAAAGGTAATTTATAATGTAACTATCAACAGTTACATTTCAAACAAAATAACTAATAAAATAAAGCATTGATTACTTTTACATTTAAATATATACTATCAGTGTTTTAGCGTTCATGTAGAGTTTAATATATACATATATACGTATAAATATAAATCTATATGTGTATATATAAACACACACATATAATATATATATATATATATATATATATATATATATATATATATATATATATATATATATATATATATATATATATATGCCAGAGACGTTGAATTCCTACAAACATAAAATTCACAGTCTCCCGATTCCTGATTAGGGTTGTGGTGGCCGATGTGGTAACGTCCCTGACTGGTGGTCGCTAGACTGGGGTTTGACCCGCTCAAACTCGTTAGTTCCTTTGGTCACTGCAAACTCAACATCCTCGTGAGCTAAGGATGGGGGTTTTGGGGAAGTCTATAGATCTATCTGCTGAGTCATCAGCAGCCATTGCCTCGCCCTCCTTGATCCTAGCTTGGGGGGAGAAGGGTCTTGGGAGCTGATCATATGGTCAATCTCTAGGGCATTGCCTTGCTTAATAGGGCAATGTCACTGTCCCTTGCCTCTGCCATTCATGAGTGGCCTTTAAACCTAACCCTTTTTTTCTAACATCTGTGCCACCCACTCCCACCTGTTCAGCTCACTCCAGGTTTTCTTAAAACTTTCTGAATTCTTCCCAAAATCATAACATTTCAAAGTTTTCTGATTCACTCCTTCACATATGATAAATTTTTCTTAACCTCCATACATCTAATATTTTCAATGCCTATTACACCACATCTACTAAGCGAACGTTTGTTCTCAGCAGATTCATCATGATTTTCTTTCTGCTTTACTATACTCTCACACTAACTTTCATATTGGTGAGTTGGCTCAACAATTTCTTAAAACATTCCCCGTTAGACTTTTATTTTCTATACAAGCCTTCTATCAATTATTTGAAGCTATCCCAATATATTCCTTGCTTCTCCTTTGTCAATTCTTCTCTTTTCAATATTCAGTCTGTTATAATAATACATTAATTAATGAAATTCATCAATTCTTCTTATTTTCATATCAACCTCTACACCATTTTCATGTCTTCTCTTTATCCCTGTATCGTTAAGATGGCTAAAACTCACTACATAATCATTCTGGTTAAGCAGATATTTTCATACTCTTTTGTGAGTTTCTGTAGTTTCTCTTCACTATTCCCAATCAGTTCTCTAACTTCTGCAAACAACAACCCATCCACAACCAGTTCAGGATTGATTTTTCCATTCAACGACTTTGTACAGACATCTAAATATTTATTTCTCACACCTCTCTATCCACAAAGATGTTAAAACTACAGAGAAGTTACAAGCCCTCGTCTCAGACACACACACACACACACACACAAAGACGACACTTTTTATCTACGTACTCGAATACAAACTTTACTACCAACAGCTCTCTACACTTTTTCGCCGACAGTTTTTTTTTTTTTTTTCTTTTTACATATATCTCTCATATCTGCTCCTCAACTTATTTCAACCCACTATATTCTTCTTTTACAAATTGTGCTGCCCCCAAAGGCAGCGGCATAATGACACTTTATGAACAGCAAAGAAAATTTACAATATAAAGATTCTAAGAATTTCTTGAATGGACAGTAAAATAGTAATGAATACGCGATAAGGATATTATTATTATTATTATTATTATTATTATTATTATTATTATTATTATTATCATCATCATTTTTACTTGCTAAGCTTCAACCCTAGTTGGAAAAGCAGGATGCTATAAGCCCCGGGGATCCATCAGGGAAAAAAGCCCAGTGAGAAAAGGAAAGAAGGGAAAATAGCCCAGTGAGAAAAGGAAACAAGGGAAAATAAAATATTTTATGAACAGTAAAAAACATTAACTTGAATATTTCCTTTATAAACAATAAGAACTTTAAAAAACAAAAGGAAGAGAAATAATATTAAATAGTGTGCCGCAGTATACCCTAAAGCAAGAGAACTCTAACCCCAGACAGTGAAAGACCATGGTACAGAGGCTATGACACTCCCCAAGACAAGAGGATAATAGTTTGATTTTGGAGTTTCCTTCTCCTAGAAGAGCTGCTTAACACTATGTTAGCCTAAAGACGCATGGTAATGAATGCCATGAAACATATAATAGTCATAAATACCTCAAAAGTCGTAAATTAAAAAAAAAAAAAATATTCCACTGTGCCAACCATTACGAGTAAAATCACAAATAAAACATAGTAAGCACAAATATAAGTATTTAGTTTTAGATTATAGGTGAATATTTCTGCATAACCAACAGCTCTCAAAAACCCACATATTTATCATTTAATATCCATCCAACAGGATATTTAATATAGACTGGTCATAAAAACCATGTCCATAAATAATTCCTTGAAAATACATTATTATTATTATTATTATTATTATTATTATTATTATTATTACTACTACTACTACTAGCTAAGCTACAACCCTAGATGGGAAAACAAGATGCTATAAGCCCAAGGGCTCCAAAAGGAAAAAATAGCCCAGTATGGAAAGGAAATAAGGAAATAAATAAATCTTATGAGAAGTAATGAAAATATAAAAATAAATTATTTTAAAAACCATAAAATTAAAACATATCTTTCATATATAAAATATAAAAATATTTATGTCTGCCTGTTCAACATAAAAAAACATTTGCTGTAAGTTTGAACTTTTGAAGTTCTACCGATTCAACTACCCGATTAGGAAGATCATTCCACAACTTGGTCACAGCTGGAATAAAACATCTAGAATATTGTGAAGAATCAAGGTTGAGAGTAACTTATATAAAGTAAATGTAGGAGACTAAAAGAAGTATATTTTAAAAAACATGAGCTAGATTCATAGGCTGTAAAGGTGTTGGAAACATATCTATCAGAGACGTTTATAAAGTTGCTTCAGTACCATGTCGAAGTCATTGTAGGAATTATCGTTATGGTGATATTATAGACGACACGTCAATTCAATAGAGGATCCAGGAATTGTACCAAATATAAAATTTAGAAAAACACACACTCTCTCTCTCTCTCTCTCTCTCTCTCTCTCTCTCTCTCTCTCTCTCTCTCTCTCTCTCTCTCTCTCTCTCTCTCTCTCTGTTACAAATATCAAACGATTTCGAAAGCGAGTTAAAAGAGCTAATTATCACCGACAATACTTGTCTAAAAATTCCAACTTTGAAGACCAACCTCAGCAAAGGGGGACCCCTCTCTCTCTCTCTCTCTCTCTCTCTCTCTCTCTCTCTCTCTCTCTCTCTCTCTCTCTCTCTCTCTCATACAAATATCAAATGGTTTCGAAAGCTAATAAAAAACAATTAATTTTCAACCGATAAAATTTCAAAGTTGAAGACAAAAAGCGAATTCGAAAGCGAATAAAAACAGCTAATTATCACCGACAAAATTTCAACTTTGAAGACCAACCTCTGAAAAGGGTACTTCAGTAGCACCTCTCTCTCTCTCTCTCTCTCTCTCTCTCCTCTCTCTCTCTCTCTCCTCTCTCTCTCTCTCTCTCTCTCTCTCAGTTGCAAATATTAAAAGATTTCCAAGAGAATAAAAACAGCTAACTATCACCGGAAAAATTTCAACTTTGAAGACCAACCACTGAAAAGGGTACTTCAGTAGCACCTCTCTCTCTCTCTCTCTCTCTCTCTCTCTCCTCTCTCTCTCTCGTCTCTCTCTCTCTCTCTCTCTCTCTCTCTCAAAACCGACGACTAGACGACTCCCAACGACTTGGCCGACCTTCGTTTTTTCCGTTGACATTCGTCTTGGATTGTTGTGCTCCGAGGACTAGGCTATGTGAACCTGTTGAACAACATAGGGACCTCTGAGAACGGGGGCCCAAGGGTTCCCTGCCCTTAAAAGTCTAAAAGTCTTGACTCTGAAGGGGGTTTGTAATGACGAAGGGCTCCAACAATGGCCGGCGGTACTCGATCGCTCTTTTTGGAGATGATGAAAACCGTGAACAAGAGAGAGCCTTCGCTCTCTGCTCTTTGCTCTTTTCCTCTGCTCTCTTTCCAGCTTCTCAGGTTGCACTAGGGAGAGAAAAAAAGAAAAGGGGGGGAGGAGAGTGTATAGGGGGGGTGTGCTCCCCGTCGAGTGATTGTCCCACCCGGGGGAGAGGGGGAGGGGGAGATGCCTTTGAAGAGGCAAAAGGTCCGTCGGCGCTTTCACAATGCCTGTGACTCTATTGGAAAGAAATGGCTTCTCTTCTGGTGGATGAGATTTACAAAAAGAAGTATGATATGGCCTTTATTATCTACGGTCTTTTGAATGAGCCAGAGGGACAGATAGACAGACAGACAGACACACACACACACACAGAGGCAGGCACAGGCAGGAAGTCTCGGGCACAAAATAAACAACTTGTAGTGAACTTTGTACAAATGGTGTCTCTTAAAAGTTTCAGTTGTATTCATGCCTTTTAAAAAGTTCCTCATATGGAGTTCTCATCTTCCTTCTGTGTTCCTTTATTTCATTACGTAATTTCATCTTTTAATCTTTTAAAATTCAATCTTCTAAACATAGTGGGAATTGTTAGAGTTCTCTTGCTTGAGGGTACATTCGAGCATACTATTCTAATTTCTCTTCCTCTTGTTTTGTTTGTTTATACTTTATATAAGTAATATTTAT